>NC_142372.1:24127027-24427027 GCF_059441005.1 Hippichthys cyanospilos | reverse complement strand
ACCATACAGGTATGTTGTTGGCTAATGTTTCCTCTACATTTGTAAATGTTCATGCAGAGTACTCATTGAATGGGTTCGCGTTTGTTCTTAATATTTAAATGCATAAATCAATTGTGTCACTTTTTTCAAGTATCGTAGTTAAATTTGGCAAGTGGTATTTATTTTTTTAGTTGCCCTCAAGTTGTCTAACTGAAACTTTTATATAATTTAATATTTGGGAACCAACACTTGATTGCGTCAACAAATACGTGAGTACGAAAGTACGAAAATCAGAAGCAGGCAAATTTACATGACATTTGCACAACTCATCTTAATTTTGCGAATAAGTTGTTTGCCGATATGAAATGTAATATCCGGGTAGCATGCACAATCAGTTAACTTAAAAGTCAAGTGATTCGTTATCATAATGTTGACGCAACAAACAAAAAAGCACATCCGAACAAAAATCCATCCAAAACAACAGCAACTAAGACAATTCAATACATAAGCAATTTTCCAGCAAGGAACACTTCAGTAATAGGGATGTTTGATACTAATTAGACATGTCAGGTTGATCATTGCTGTTTGTTGTTCTCGCATTGATTCCCTTGCGGCTTCACAACAGACAGAGCAGTATTGATTCCCTTGTGGCACAGCAGAAATCACACTTTACACGGGCTCTGAAATCGCTAGCGCCACTAGATGGCGGCCGTGAGCAAGGTTGCCAGGTTAAGAGTATAGTGCCTTCCTTTTTTTTTTTTTAAAATATTTTTATTGAAGTGTTTTTACAACACCTGGCCTTTGAGTAAGGAGCATCAAAGGTACTGGTCCTTTGTATAATTGAACATTCTCACTATTTTTTTCTCAGTGACCTGAGACCCCGATGCAAATAACCCGAGAGTAGTAAATAACAAAGCGAGTGACAACGCCTGGCGAGGGCGTGCGAGAAGTCATTCAATTTCTGTTTTCTTTTATCCTCAACTTATTCCATTTAGCGAGAAGGTCTGCAGTATGTTACAGAAACATTTGTCACAAATGTGCTCTTGCAATAACAGTAATGCAGTGTTTGACGACTCGGTAGCTCTTACTTTAATTGAATGTTATTCATTTTTTTTAAGATGATGCTGCAGGAGTGACAGGTTGGTTGTTTCAGTTGGTTATAGTGGTGGACCCACAGTTAATTGTCAAGGCTCAGTCCATGTAAACTGTTGTCAGGTGCGTACATAAACGGTGTGAGACAAATGATTCTAAATAATTCATTATGTTTAGTAGTACATACATGTAGCGATAACGCAGTGCTTTGCTCACCTTTTCCACTTTGCAGCATATGTATTTTCGGGTTTAAAGAGCATATTGACCATGACTGTGTAAAAGCATACAGGTAATTTTTTTTCTTTCATGCACATGTCATTGTTTCCAGTCTGGGCAGGAAGACAGGTATTTTTAATCTAAGAATATTTAACCCTTTCATTCCCGTTGGGACAATGCAACGCACAACTTTCCCAAAAATGTCAGTAGGTATAGGAATTAGATTAAATTGCATCCTAGCAGTTGATTACACACATTCTAATGGATACTAGCAACTTTTCCATACACAACAAACCAGTGCTGGGCCCACTGTCAACAAGGTAGCTTGCATTTTACGATTTCTCCCCAATTAACCATCGAGTACTGCAGAAATATATTGATAATATATACTATATACGTGTGCTACTATATGATCATTTTCACTTCTTTGGCACATTTATATTATAATTATTATAATATACAGATGGGACAAAAAATCCCAGTGGGAATTTTTAAAACTAATTTTCCAAGTATCCTAGACTGATAAACATATAATAGATGCCATAAGTTTTTTTTTTCCTCAGTAGTGAAAGAGTTAAATCTATTGATTGACATTTTAATATTGCAGATAGGAAATATCAGCCTATTGAATGACATGTGCTCATCATACAGGAGGAACATAATATCACTGGGATTTTCACTACACTGAGTATTTTTTTCTCTCTAATGTTGTTGTAAAATTTAAAAGCAATCCAACAGCCAACACATTTATATGTTTTTTTTTTATTTTTAATTTCTCTGTATTATAAATATTACTTGCATAAAAATGTCACCTTTTTTCTGAAGATAAACAAATCAGGGCAGAAAAATGTTAAATTGTTCATATACATATTTGGGTAGATGCAAACTAAGGCCAGTCAGTATATTTTTTTGCAGTCTTTTCTTTTTCTGTAATGGGTTTTAAATCTACAATATTTGTCCAATGAGAAACAGAGGTTGCCCTAAAATATATAAGTATGTATGTAAAATGTCTCTGTGTTTGTGTAATTTGTAATAATTTTTTCCGATAAAAAAAAAAAAGTAAAATGTTGAGGTTGAAAGTCTTGCATCACACCACTTCAGAAGTTGGGAGGAAGATAGCACACGAGGAAGGACATATCACACAAAACCTCTGTTGAACCAGAATACATTTGCCTTTGAAGATAACGTATTTTCAATGCAACAACTGAACTTATAAAAAGATTTTTTTTTCTTTATTGACAATGTTACAGAGGTTAATGAGCGTCTAGGAAATTGTTTCTGAATGATGAAATTAGTTTTTTTCTTTCATTCTACTAATGGTAAAAAAGTTTATACCTTCAATTTGCCTATTAAAAGAGTCAAATGTTTATTGTGCAAGTACATACGCTAAAATCCTCAAAATAAAAAGTCACATGTGAATAGACAAGCCCGAGTAAAGGGTTACAATTTAACCTTTGTGTCACTAAAATATAAGAGTGTTTTGTCGTTGGTTCTATACATTTTGGCAATATTTGTAGGTTGATATTTTGACCTCTGACAACTCAGTTGTTATGTTTCCAGACAACTGAACCTTTTCAACTGGGAAGCCTCATTGTTCTGTCAAATCGATATGTGTAATCAGTGTTGATAAATGGGTCAACACTGGCTCTTGTTTCTCAAGGACACGTTTTGGTATATAGATGTTTTGGTGGCTGCAGCCTGCAAACTTTGCATAAACTCACTCAATAATTCATTCATTCAGATATGCCTTTTGTGTGTATGCACATTTTTGTGTGCATTTGATCAATAACAGAAATGGAAATGAAAATCTCTGATTTGATTCCAAAGAGTATCTTCAGCCGGTCATGCGGGGTAAAGCATTCTGGGCACACTGTGAAGAAGTCTGAGCTCCAGCTCTTACACTCAAGATGAAGCAAAGGCTGAACATCAGTCATGAAATTCCAATAGCACATAAGGTGAAGGTAAAAGGGAGAAGACCATTAAGGGCAGCAGCCCAACGGCTCTCTTATTCATTTGGATACAAAGACAAAGTGGGATAGAAAAGGCAATACACAAAAGCCAACATGAAAGACTTGAGAGTGCTTCTTGCCTTGTGGGTGCTTGGAGTGGACAGGAAAGAAGGTGATAGACTTGACCCGTGAACATGCCCCTCCGGGGTATTGGCAGCAGAACACATACACTAGACCAGTGGTTCTCAAAGTGGGGGGTTCGCGGTTTGACTGCAGGGAGTTCGTGAAATAATTTGGGTGTTTTGGAACTGATTTAGTTCATCTTTTAACAGTTTCGGATTTGTGCCTTGTATGGCTTAGTCCTTGTTTTTTTTAGCGCTACCTCTGGCCGCTGTTGATACTGCATTTTGTGGTGGGGAAGGACCCGTGTTGGGCAAGTCACTTCAAAACTTGAATGCATTATTTATTACTTATTACTGTCATTTCAAAGTAGTTAGTTACATTAAAATATTACTGAATTTGAAATGTAATGCATTACACGACCATTACCTTACTTTTACATTACTCTCACCAACATAACTGGAAATATGGATTTGCCATTGTAAGTAGAGCTCGTTACGCTCATTACACATCCAGTGAAAGGTTGGCTTGAGCCTAAAAACACTACAAATCATTTGATCTATATTGTATTGTAAACCTTTACACACATGACAAGATACCAAATCTTTTTTATGTATTTTAATCCCTTTATTACTTAGCTTCACAGCATGGTGACACATTGTTTATGCTTTAGATAAAACTGTTAGTGCATTCCACAATTTCAATGTTAATATTCAAGTTCAAGTTCAGTCGGCTCTGTTTGGGACAAATGTTTAAAAAATGGATGGTTTCATTTGGGCTAACGTTAGCAGCTAGCCTACATTATTGTTATTATGTTTAAAGTAGTTTAATATGAGTTTTGTATGCATCTTGATACATATTGACCGGAATTATTTATGGACCATAGGAATTGAAAATTAGCTTTAGCTTATCTTTTCATTATTGCTAGTTGCAACAGGCATCTTGCTGACAAGGTTTCCAAATATTGGTGAATCCACTTTAGAAAGCGGCAGCATATCTTCTAAGTACGACATACTCTGCCTCGAATCTCCTAACCTCTTGAGGTGGAAGTGGCTAGCTTGAGCGAGAGAATTTTGTTTTATTCCTACTCGCAATCCTCCTCGTGTTTTCTTTTGGCTAACTTCACGTTACTATGGCACAGCTCGAAATGTGTGGCCAACTCTTTAGGTGTCATGCACAAGGTGCACCTAACTAATATATTTTTCTGCTCTTTATCTCTGACAAACATAATGTAATGGACATATGTGACACAACTTTCAGGCTAAAAATGCGTTGTAATAACATTGCATAACTCTGATTTGTAATAAGTACAATATTACTATTTTTGTGTGTGTAATATATTACAGCATGGCGTTATAGCAAAAAGTAATGCATTACAGTAATTACATTACTTTTGTAATGCATTACTCCCAATGCTGCAAAGGACAGTGCGGAGCAGTTACTGTCTGTGTGCACGCGTTATTCCTTCTCTTCGTGAGCTCTGGCCCACGAGTGTCTGTTAGTTGTGTTTTCTTCCTTGGAATGCTGTCATTTATGTTAATATGCTCAAAATTAGTCATTTGTTGGTCCAACTTGTGACTGTAGATAACATGCTAGCTGATGTTAGTTTTTATCTTCAGTGTGTTATAAAGTGTTGCCTTGTTTGTGTTAGCATTTTGGTTTGTGCTGAGTATTTCCTTTTGGTAAACATTAGCATATGCAAATGTTTTGCATTGATATTCATATTCATTTGCATCTAATGAATCTTTTGTAATGAAAGGAATATCGTTTGTAATTCATTATATGATTGATTTAATCCATGCAATTTGTGTACATTCCGTAAGGTATATAATTTTGGCATATGGGATTTACAGTACCTGAGTTATGTTTGGTGTTTTTCTCTTCTTTACAGTTTTACAATATAAATGAGTGAGCGTTGTACTGTACTCCTGACACAACTAAATGAAAGTAGAGATACACTCATTTACTGTTCGCTGTCTGTCTAAAAAAATATATATATAAATATATATATATATATATATATATATATATATATATATATATATATATATATATATATATATATATATATATATATATATATATATATATATATATATATATTTGTGTTAATTTGTGTTAATTTCCTTTTACACTAAAATGTGAAAGTATTCATGACTCGATTCAACTAGTGAAATATATTTTTAAAAATGTAATAACTTGTCAAAATACATTTTGTGTCTACAATTGCTTGCTAACGAGGCCATGAAGCCAGCAATGCTAAAGCAACATTTTATTTTATAATACTGTTTTTGACCAAATAATTGGCAGCTTTTTGGGGAAAATTGATCCAGTTTGTTATAAGGAGGTGTGCAATTTGCAATTTTTATTTTCTAGACTTCAGTACAGGTGAAAAGTAACCAATATATTCGTCTGAATAAAAAGGGCACTTATGTTTGACATAAATTTTTCTTCTTTTTTTTTTTTTTTTTGCAAGGGGTTCCTTGGAAAATGTGCTTTCTAAAAGGGGTTTCTGACTCCAAAAAGTTTGAGAACCCCTGCACTAGGCAGTTTATCATCTAGTCTTTTATTACTAACTAAGCATAAATACACAGCAATTGACTTGGTATCCAGGGTTCAGGGGTTCTTGTATATTTGGTGGTGAAGGACTATTGGGACGAATGTTTGTGAAGCGGGACAGGTGTGTTTGGTGCAGCTAAGTCAAAGGTTTCTTGGCAAGAAGAATCATGAGTTTGCATTTTGCTTGATTTATCATCATTGAAAGTTTGTGCAGTGCAGAAACTCATGACAGCTTAAGTTCCCACAAATCTTGAACTGCTCATTGCTCGTCGCTGTGATCTAGTGATAGATAACCTTGCTTAGGACCCAGAATACCTTTTCAATGGGCTGATCATGTAAAATCTAAAATTAATTAATTTCCATCAGGAAACACAAAAAATGGGCTGTTCATCATTTAATTGCAATGCTTGCACATTGGGACACACAAACATTCACAATCACATTACATAACATAAACATCAGCCTAAATTGCATGTACAGTAAACCACATCAACACTGGAAAACAGCAACATTCGCTTTGTTTCCTTTAGAAGAGAGGTGTCAAACAATTTTTTTTTTGTGGGCCACATTGTAGTTATAATGTCTGTCAGAGGGCCGGAATAACTGTGTAGTCAAATAAATTTTGAGGGTGTTCGTCACAGACTTACCTAGTTTTGAAATCAGTGGTCGTCAAAAACTGTTCAAAATAGAGTTTGGGAATGAGTGTTTCCCCCAAAATATGTAAAAGTTAAAGACAAGTTTAGTATTTTAGTCAGAAACTTGAAGTCAAATCAGCATTTCACGGGCCACATAAAATGAGGTGGCGGGCCGGATCTAGCCTAAAGAAACCCAAAGATCCAGGCAGGCCGGGCGGAAGGGGGCACGGAGGAGGGAACAAACACCACCAAAAAGAAAAGAAAAGAAAACTCACGCGCAAAAATTGTCCCGGCGTGTGGAGACCCGAGAGGCGTCAGCTGGTTGCCGGCGGCGGAGACCCTGGAGGCATCGGCAGGATGCCAGTGGATGGAAGCCCGGGAGGCGTCGGCTGGTTGCTGGCGGGCATAGACCGGGGAGGCGTTGACTGGTTGCCAGCGGGCGGAGACCCGGGAGACTTTGGCTGGTTGCTGAGTAGAAACAGCAGGTGGGAGCATGTCACAGGCAGCGGTGAGTTCAGGAGACTGACCTGAGACGCCTCTGTCTCTCGCCTCGCATCTTGACCATTGGTTGCCAACTGGTGGTTCTGGTGTCGGCTGCCATGGAGCGTGGATTGGTGGTTGGTTCTGGCATTTGCGCATGGATCGGTGGCTCTGGCATCAGCCGCCATGGAGCATCAACCGACGGCTCAGGCGACTGCTGCAGTGCCATGGCTGGTGGCTCAGAAGGTGGCTGCAGCGGCTTGGGGGGCGACTCAGACGGCGGCTGCTTGGCTGGCGACCCGGAGGGCATCTGCAGTGCATTGACCTGTGACTTGGAGGGCTGCTGCAGCGCCTTGACATGGGACTCGGGGAGCGGCTGCAGCGGTTTGACTTGGGGAGTGGCTACAGTGGCTTGACTTGGGGAGCGGCTGCAGCAGCGCCATAACTTGTGACTCGGGAAGCTGCTACAGCAGCTTGGCTAGTGACAGAGAGCATCTGCAGCGCCTTGACTTGTGGCTCGAAGGGCAGCTGTAATGACTTAATTTGATACTCGGAGCGACTGCAGCGGCTCGGCCTGGGGGTCTAAGGATGACTGCTGCGGCTTGGCCTAAGGCCCTGAGGACGACTGCAGCGGCTTGGCCAGGGGTTCGGAGAGCAACTGCAGTGACTTAACTTGATACTCGGAGAGCGACTGCAGCGGTTCGGCCTGGTGCTCTAAGGATGACTGTTGCGGCTCGGCCTGGGGCTCTGAGGATGACTGCAGCGGCTTGGCCTGGGGTTCGGAGAGCAACTCCAGTGACTTAACTTGATACTTGGAGAGTGACTGCAGCGGCTTGGCCTGGTGCTCTAAGGATGACTGCAGCGGCTCGGCCTGGGGCTCTGAGGATGACTGCTGCGGCTTGGCCTGGGGCTCTGAGGACGACTGCAGCGGCTTGGCCTGGGGTTCGGAGAGCAACTGCAGTGGCTCGGCCTGGGGCTCTGAGGATGACTGCTGCGGCTCAACCTGGGGCTCTGAGGACGACTGCAGCGGCTCGGCCTGGGGTTCGGAGGGTGACTCCCAGGGCAGGGTTAGGAACTTGGAATATGTGTGCCACGCTTGGACTGGAGACTCGGAAATCGTGCGCCGCACCAGAACTAGCTGGGAGCACAGTGGTCTGGTACTGTGGTGCAGAGTCAGGAGTGTACAGCCGCCGGGGGCGCAAGGACAGGGACGCACAGTCGCCAGGGCGCAAGGACGGGGACGCACAGTCGCCGGGGCGCAGGGAAAAGGACGCCCTTACTGGTCACGGCTTACTGGGGGTGCATAATCAGTCAAAATTGGAATGGTGGAATGAAAAACAACTGGGAGTGCCACTGTCAAAATCAAAATCTAAATAACCATCATCTGAACCGTAAAATCAGGTGCTGGGATAAAGAAAATCGGTTTTAAAATTAAAATTGTCAATGGAAAAGGGGCTAGGATAAACGAAATCAGGACCAGAACTGGAGGGAAAAGTAACAAAAGGGGGACATTCCTTGATGATGGAGGAATCAGAGTCTAATGTATAGTATGGGGGCGGATAGGTGAAGGAGGGTGCTCGGACGGATTAATGGAAGGAGTGTCACATGAAAAACGTAAAGTGGCAAAATAGTGTGATATTGCAGCTGGGCTGAGTCAACGGGGAACATGGTAGGGAGAGACGCGAAGGAAGGAGATTTACAAGGGGAGAACATGGAAAGGCGGGTACCCTTTTTGATCGGGTCATTCTGTCACGTTGTGGCACGATGAGTGGAGAGGATGAGGGAGGGAGGAAGGGAAAAATGCAGGAAGACAGAGAGGTACTGGCTCAATAAAATGAAGCTTTAATAAATAAATAAGGCAATAAATAAATGAAGCAGGAGGAGGAGCTGGCTTTGTTTTCGTGTTACACTTACATTATTGTGTTGTGATTCTACTGTAGTGTAACTGTAGAATCACAGACATGGTGTTAACTCTAAGTATAAGTACTAAAACAGAAGAAAGAATTGGTATCGGTGCCGAAAGAAGTAGACCAGTGCCCTGATGGATGACGAACCAGGAAAAAAAAGAAAAAGAAAATAAGAGTCAAATGTCGCCCTCTAGTGGTTGGGGAAGGTTGGGCAAAAATAGACTGACAGACTAACGGAGCAACAATTACAATTTCGTATGACTTGAAAAAAATGACAGACATATGATGACGAATGTCGGACCAGCGAAAAAATCTAAGTTTCCCACCTCTGCTCTTTATCTTTACCATTATCAGGTTGATAATTAATGCTCTGTTAATGATCATGCATCCCTAAGCAGTACTGTATTATCTCAGATGAAACTCAGATGCCAATAATCTTTTTTTTCCTTTACTTAAATGTTCCGCTGTAGTTGGTTTCAGAGTATGACCGTGTGTTCTCTCAGTCGTAAAAACACACTAAAACAACATGTGAGATTTTGAAGTGTTTTCTGGATGGCTACCTTCTCATCTCAATGTTTAGTGACTTTTCTCCTTGGTAAAACCGTCTTTGACGGGTCCTCTTATAGAACACCCTGAGAGCTGGAAGGATTAGAGTGGATTATACAAAGTCAAGTAGAGCACAGGATGACATGCTCATTGTAAACTGATTCCCTTCCTGTTCTGTTCGAAGGCCGGTAACTGACCAAGCGGTCACTGCTGACAAGACACCTCAATAGGATACATGTCTTCGATAAATTCTTCACTTTTCAGTGGAACCCAAAAGTGCTTCCAAAATTGAATGTGGCTTTTTTTGCTTTATATTTTTCTTTTTTTAAATACATACCTACAGTCAACATATATATACACTTACATCAATCCTAGGATGCTACACAACAGCTCAATGTGCGGTAAGACTGGAAAGATGACCTTCAGTCTTTTAATGGCAAAAAGTGCTGATCTGTGTGTTGCTATAGATTAGAAGCACCTGCATGTGCTTAGCTATAAATTCTTACGGATATTTAAATTCAGAGACCCATTTTGCTTCACTTATGCTTTTATGTTAGGATCAGAGTGACAACATTACACTTGTGAGCTATAATACATATAATACTTGGTGCAGGCGGTCAATAATGAGAATGGGTTCGAAAGGTTTGCTGCCATTTGTTGGATTACTTTTCCTTTTGAGGAGCTTTTCTTGAATGGGAAAAAAAGATGACGAATTGATATGGTATATACTGAGATGTATTTATTTCAAAGTAATTCAAAATAAAATGTTATACAGAATAAACTGCTGTTTCTTTTTTATTATTATTATTTTTTATTATGCTGACCTTTACATATTCAAACAGCAATCATCTACCTATCAAAAACTAGTCAATCAATCAATCAAATGTTATTTGTATAGCCCTAAATCACCGAAGTCTCAAAGGGCTTCACAGGTGAAAAGAGGTCATGTGGAGACCTCTTTCAAAAAAAGAAGTCGTACAGAGACATCTTTTCAGCGTAAGGTACACAACAGCATCCCCTGTCAAAGCTCTCAGAAGGGGAAGAAAAGTTTTGCCCTCCTCTGCCGCCACTCTTGCTTTGGAACATTGCCTCACTCGAAAGGTTATGTATTGCAACATTTAACCTTGTGGTTTTGAAGCGCTTGGAATGATTTACATGTAAAACACGATTCATTAATTGACAAATATCATAATACGAGAGCCACTCCGGAGGGGATTGATGTAAAGAAAACGAAATATTATGAAAATAAGGTGTTTCAAATAAAATATATGATATATCGGAAACTGGACGTCGTATTGCCATACGCGTATTGCGTCACTTCGTATCGCGATGTATCGATGTTATTGCCCAGCACTGTCAAATCCCTAGTATTCTTAGGCACCAGTAAGACGGAAACAGAAAAATTTTCTCCAGAAAGTACATTCTATGTATGCTCGTTGCAATGTGACAAAGCTTTCCCAAATGGAAAAAGAACCTTTCTATGTTTAACACAGGCCCACACACAAACAGTCGAACACCAAACAAGCTTAATGGTTTGATTTAACCATTGCCACCTCTGTAAAGTTCTAATATCATCGCCTTTATCTCAAGAAATGGTGAAACGTCTTCTTTGTAGCTGTGTGTGACTTTTTACAAATAGTGCTGATATGTCTTCTAATGTCTGCCAGCACACTCTGGGGGATATCACCACTCACCGACAGCTTCTTGGCTCAACTTGTCTTACCGTCTGTCAATATACTCAGTGGATCTGACTAGCATGAGAGCAAGTGAACTTTAAAGCATTAATTCTGGGAGGGTTGGAGAGGCAGAGCTGTTAGGATTTATACCGTATCTCTCAGAGTACATCAAGTTATTTTTACTCATTTTCAACCCCTATATTGGGGGGGGACACTTATAACCACATATATCAAAACCAGACCAATTTTCTCCACATATCCGTGTTTGAATCACATTAATTTGAATGCGACACGAGTAATATCATGTCATGTACAAGGCATAAAATGATTATTTGTACCTTTAATTTGTTAATTTGATGCATTATGAAGAGGAAAATATGGCTTGACTTCTCAACTTCAGCTCTTGAATGTGGGCTCGAACAAGCCGGCATAGATGTCGGCAAGTGTGGGCAGAAGCAGTGAAGCAACCTTCCACGCTCTGATCTCACCACAGTTCTTACTTGGGTAAAGAAAACTTGGAAGAATATCCCAAGTAAGATGATCAACAAATAGTTTGAATACCCGTGGAAGAGAAACAAGCTTGTTTGGAAAAAATGTCAAGGAGATTAAAAGCACCTTATATCCATATATTGAAACGGGAGAAGCTATTTAGCGTGTCGGACAGTGGTGATGACTTCTAGACAAATTAATGTTCAGTTATGTCAGAAAATAAAGCATTGAAACTTCAAATCATTTTATTGTTGTGACATAGTTTTCAGCATTTGTGTCTAGATTTGTGCATAGATTGCCTTGCAGTTTTGTCTCCTTTTCACCCCATAACCGTATTTTACTTGACATTGAATGTAGAAATGCCTCTAAAAGTACTGTCATTTCATCATTTTAATAACACACACACACTATGTGTTGAAATTGGACAGCCATAATCTATGAAATCACTAAAGTCAGGAGTAGATTTATAATAGGGTTTTTTTTAAATTCACCCAAATTGAAGTAAAAAGGGGAGGGGGCGGGTGGACTTACAAGCGCGGTCGACTTGTACTTGGAGAAATACAGTACAAATATATTTTTTTAAAAAAAGCACAGTCGAATAGGAAGTATAATAAAGTTCTGCTGTTAATGTTTTTAATGTGATTGAGGTGCACATATGGGCATTTAGTAAAACAATGTGTGGACGAAAAGACCTGAAAATTTTAGGCTCAACTCAAACTCAAGGCTTGGGAATGCAACTGAATTGCTTGCATTTTTTAGCTGTTTTTCAGCATGTATGAGTAAGAATTTCACCTAGTCGCGTTAGCGTTAGTGCACGTTTTATTGCTCCTGTTAACACTTGACACTCTGAAACATTGTCATCATTAATCATTTCCGAATGTCGCTTGTGCATTACACATATGCGCATGGTCCACACATATCACGGATATGTGTTCATATCGGTAAGTTATATATCTGTTGCGAGTTAAGTGTGTTTTAGATTTCCCACTTTTTGAGTAGTCGGTGAAGGCCGCGCCAGTTGAATGCGCTCGAAACAGTTGTTTTTCATTTTCCTCACAACGCAGCTCGAGATCATTTTGCCATAAATACCCAAAGTTGCGCACCATCTGTGTTTCAGTAAGTTTATGATTGTATGAATATGTCAAAAGACCACAATTGATAAACCAGTCAAACTGAATACATTTCCTTGTCCTTTGTCCTTGTCTGCCGCATACCTTGCCACTCTTCACTGAATCAGCTGGAAACCATAACTTTTACATGATCCTTTCCATTTAGGTATTATTTCTGTATGAACAAGGGTAGACTCGGATGGTGGTTCAGTCTGCTCGTTTCTTTTGTTGAAATCTATAGGACGTACCCATACTTTTGGCCTTCATTTTTTGGGGAAAAAAAACGTCTTTTAAAAAAAAGTCAATTTTGAAAATAAAAATGACTGATCGTTTATAATACAACACGGACCAAAGCTGAATGTCTGGTGATGATCCAAATGACAACCCTTAACTGTTGGGAACTCTATCAGAGTTATCCAAGGATTTTTCCTGCGCTGAGCAGTAGCACTACAAACTTAGATGCCAATGCCATTGTGAATGTAGTGTAGTGTTACACTTTCTGTCACTGAAAGCTATTTGGCATAAGCGTGGCAACTGCTCACTTCCGTTTGGAAATTGCTGTGCTTATCTGGGCACTGCTTGTAAAAGTATGAAATTCCATCTATTGATTATGGACAGCATTGGGTTGGAACATGTTCTTTTTTTTTCTTCTTATTTCTTATTTCTTATTTCTTATTTTCTTCATTAAACCTTTTTTTAAACCTCTTTATGGTGTGCCGTACGTTTGACACCCCTGATTTTGAATTTGATGTACTATACATTTTAGCAAACAAGACAAATGATAAAAAAAAGATTAACACCTTTAACACATTCATTTAACTCATATAGTTTGCCATCAAGTAAATTGATCAACAACAGTCAAACATCTGTTTGAGGTGGAAGTTAAAACTACTGTACTTTTGACAGGGGGCTATTGCAGATTTTCCCAGCTTATTATCACGATATGTTTGGGTTCCCCATCTTCAAAGCCAGCACATCAGCACTACTATTAAAGAAGAAACAAATGGTATTAGAGTTGAAGTGTGTATACTTTCAAAATTTTTACCAGCACTGAACCCTCATCATACCTTCCGAACCACCAATATTGTATCAACTCGTTCTACATAATTGGACTCTCTGAGAACTATAACTGCTGTGTCTGAAAGAAAAGAATCCTTATGTCTTCCATTTCAGTTCTCTTTCAACTTTTTGAGAAGCACTTTTGTTTTAGCTGATTTGGAAGAGTGTGTGACCCCAGGCACGGTGTAATCTATACACACCTCGGTGCCTTTGCCAGCACACTGTTGTGTTGACTGAAGCCAAATCATTTGCCGGGCATGGCACCAAGACATGTCTGAGTGCCAGAGTGTCCATTACGCTGCAGTGGGAACACAAGTCACGCATTCTTCTGTAATTTGTGGAACCAGTGTACTGTATGTTTCAAACATGCAGATAATATAAAGTCATTCAGGAAAGGAAAAAAGCAATCATACGCTGAAATGATAGTGGTATATGGTAAAACAAAAGGGAACATTCAGAGTATTGAAGCAAAGCTGCAGTTTAAGGTCCTTAGAGAACACTGTACTATTGAGTCAACTAATACAATAAGGGTGAAGCTGCTGCGGTGGGTCAGTGTGAATCAAGTTGTATTGGGGTTGATGGACAGACAGCAGTTGGATAGATGCCAGCCAAACTGACCGTGCCTCTGAAAACAGTAATACACATGTAAATTGTACCTTAAAAAAATCACAACTAAACATATATCCCCCAAGATACAGATTGTTTCATCTGTTACAATGCTCCTTCGTGCTTTGATTTTCGGACCCTCTGTCTTTCGCGTTCTGTGACGGTTTCTTGCATGCCAGACAGACGAGGTAACTACTGCAGTACACATATTTAATTAAATCTTAAATGATTAAACCTCATACACTGTACAGGAAGTGAACAGTTTCCCCTTTCCTTTGAAGTCTCATGCAGCTGCAGTCATATTAACTGCGGCACAGGCACTGAATTAAAGTTAAATCTGTATATGATCAAACATGATAACAATGGAGAGTTTACACTTGAAAGGCCATTTTTTTTATCAAAGAAATCTAGGTAGGAGATTTCCAACGGTCTGGTGAACATCTGCTCCATTGAGTCTCTGCCTCGGCACGTCCCTGTGGGTGTAAAACCGGGAGTTGGGGCAGGAGTAGATTACAACTCAACAGGAACGGGCCGTGTCAGTCATGAAACGCACCCCCACACATGTTGTTGTCAACAGTCATGAGGAAGAAGCAGAGGAGTAAAGACGTCATTCACCAGATCGTTGGAAATCTCTTAACTCGATTTCTGAAATACAATGTGTCCATGCAGCAAAATTAAAGCTTTTCTGCAACATTTGGTTCTCGGATCAAAGCCTTTTGTCAACCACAAGTCCCACAATGCCTAGCAAGAACTTTGCATTATGGGAGTCAGGCTTAGCCACTCATTGAAGTCATTGAAAAGCTTGCAAGTCACATGTTGTCCACTAGAGCCCAAGGTGGTTTTGGAGTCTCAACCCAAAAATTCCTATCGCACCCTGTTCGCTAGTTGCAGTTGAAAGGATTCCTGCTGAAATCGGGGGAAATGCACGATAAAACATTGGGTTGACAATATGCTCAAAATTGACAATATGTCCAATTTTGAATCCTGGTAAATGAGTCCCATGTCCGATATCTGCAGGGTGTACAGTACCACTCGACCTCCCATTTTCAAGAATTTAGAAGGGACAGGCATATTGAAAGTTTTATTTTAGCCTCCTAGTGTTTTTTTTTTTTTTTGCATGCTTTTCCTTTGATATCACACACCAAAAACATCTAATAGCCAGAGTTGGGTCAAAATTTCCCCCAGGGGTTAATAAAAGCACAATTGTCTAATTTGGTCGGTTTTGCTTAAAGTTGTCAAACCCTTGTTAATTTCACACAGTTTTATTGATTTATTTTCTACATTCAACCAAGTGTCGTTTCCTAGAAAAGCAGGTATTCACAGTAGAATACATAATAAGCCTTTCTCAACATCTTATCTCTTCTCAGTTGAATGAATCTCCCTTTTAATGTACATGCAATGACAAGTGAAATACACCTTGATAATATCTTTGCTTGGTCATAGAGTTAGGTAAATACTTGTTTACACTACTTTTGATCACATGCAATTGTTTCAACTTCCCATGTCAAGTAACATCAATTTCTACTTAATCTTGATGTGGCTCCAATTTGCAAAGGTGTTATTGATGTTGGAAATTTCAAGAGTTATTTTCAGGCACAGTAAAATTGTTTGTGGATATATTATACAAGTCTACACATAGTCCATAGGTCAAATGCAGCCTTGATTGATTCTTGAATGCCCTGTGCTTAATCAGCACCATACTTAGGCCTTTAATCAATATAAAGGTGGGTGGAGGCTCCAGCTTGCCTGACAAATTATAGCTAGTAACTTATGTGACTTGCGCAAGGGCTTTGGAAATACCTCACAGGCTTCCAGCGCCTTGACTGCCTGACAGACTTCACTCATGAATTACGCAGCTGACATAGCGGGGCTCTCGAGAGAAAAGTGCCGACTGGGGTGTCGAGAGTTTGCATCAGTTGTTTGTTCTAAAAGAACTTCAGAAAAGCTCAATGTCTTTGCCTCCTTATATGTCTTTAAGACATAAATGCCATTCAAATCTGACATGTGGATTTCAATTTACATAAAATGGCCCAACAAAGAATGCGGGACCTTTGATGTGAGTCATAGCGCTGGTGAGTGCCTCAGTGTCCTATGTCCTGTCCTTTCTTCCAGAGATTTCATCACTATAATGAAGTTTTGAATGTCATTGGAGTTTTTGTGAACGTTGCAGTGAGGAGATGTGTTTGATCACCCCCATTGTCAGTCTTTGCCCACCTTCGTCCAATGTGTTTGGCTTCTGCAGTATGTACAGTCCTCTTTGGTCATACTCTTGGAGCAGAGCGTCTCAATTAGATTTTGCAAGTTAGTAGAGTTTGTCTGCAAGTGCATCAAAGTACCTATAAAAATAAAAGATGCCTATCCTTATTTTATCACAATTACACTTCCATGGCAAAAGAGCCGCGCCTCTCCTGGCAGTGCCTCACACCCCTCCAGGGGTGGTCTGCCCCAATATTTCAGAAACGCTGACTTTGAGTAAGCAAGGAAAATGGGGCACCAGTCTTTTTGTAACCAGTCAGGTCACATCAACTATTCATGCTCTAGATCAGAGGTCCCCAACCACCGGGTCGTGGGTGGGTACTGGTCCGTGGATCAACTGGTACAGCGCCACATGGGCCGCAGCCGAAATCATGATGTTTTGGAACTGATTTTGTTTATTCTTTAACAGTTTATTCATTTGTGCTCTGTTTGGCTCGACCTTCCGCAATCTAAGGCGTTGACCGGTCCGTGGTGATATAAAGGTTGGGGACCACTGCTTTAAACAACTGTTTATTGTGCATTTTACTGCATAAGTCAAACTTGAATGGGTGAGCCATGGGTCCCAAAATTGGTCGTGTTGTTAAAGAGAGAAGTAAGAGGATGATTTATATGGAAACAAAGCTGGAGATAATCAAGAAATATGAAGAAGGCTAAGCTAGCCTAGCCTAGGCTAGGCTACCCTGACGAGGGAATACAGCTATAACAAGCTCGTCACATAAAGGTAAATAAATCCTTTCTATAGTTTGTATTTATGATTTTTTTTTTAATTGTATACAGGTATATTATATACACATAGCACTTACTATAGTAAATAACTATTTTGATACCATTTTTAATTATGTGTATACAATTTTGATGTTTTTACCTGGGGGTTTTATATGCATTAGCGAATTAAAGATTCAAAGAGATTTATTGTCATATGTATAGCACGAAATCACACACAGTGAAAATCTTACTCTGTCCACCTCCCGAGCAGACCACAGTCCAAATCGAACAAATAATAATTAAATATTAGGAAAAAGAACAGTCCTGAAGTTGCTGTGGTTGAAGTCCCCCAGTTGCGATGACCGGTGCGCCTTCACAGCGCGTGCCTCCAGCCCGTCTGCCAAATCCTGTGCATTCCCCGCATTCCGGGCAATCCAAACCTATTAACATCGGCTTGCCCGCCATACAGCAAATTCGCGTTACGATCCCAACCGCAGACCGGATTAATCTCATAAACTGGGGGCCCACTTTAGTTCTGCCTTGTATGCCTTGAGCTCATTAGTATTTTCAGCATTAGCATTGTACAATCAATAGCCTTTCTTTTGCAGTATATGTGCACCAGTGTAAGTATGTTAATCAACACAAAAAAAATTATGAAAGCCGAGTAGATTTTTAGTAATGCATTAACCTCAATAAAACATCAGGCCAACGAAATCAGGTCAATTATTCAAATGTTCATTTCAGTGGATATATTTGGTAAAATAAGCTGGAAGATCAATTGATTTTTCTAGGTTGTTGATGGTTATATAGTTTTCAACTTTCCTACATCAAAAGCGAATGAATAAGACTAGAGACGGACCTTTTTACGAACTCTGGGAAAATAAACAATACATAACTGTACCAATCAGAGGTTCGGAAACAACTTCAAATTCAAATTGTCTCACAAACATTAAAGAGGTCAAGAAATCCAAGCTAAAAACTCTTGACATTACACCTTTCTGAATTCCAGATCATAAAGCATCATGTACCCCATAAATCTGATTTAGAAAAGACCAAAATTCAGTTTAAGTTAAAAAATAATGTTGATATTTCTTCATAATATATAAAAATAACATAATAATATAATAAAATGACTTAAGTATTAATCTACAAATGTGGAAGTTTCACAATGAAAAACCATTGAATTAAAAGACGTTTCCACACTCATGATGAGAGTATAAATATATCATCTTTCAAGGACAAATATTGAGCAGAATGTTTCAAGTAGAGGTTGTCACAGTGGAATTCTCTATGAGTGTAGCTGACCATACAATAGATTATCAACCACATTCAGAGGCTTGTTTTTTCACAGCTAAAAAGATCATTACGGTATATACAGTTTATCCCGCACCCTTCGTTTGCACAAAACTTAAGTGCTCCATTCATTTTTTTTTAGGTAGAACATGACATGATTGGTGATTCCCATTGTGAGCTTTTATTTTGGGGCAGCCATCAGTTGCATGGCTGCCAACAGCTGATGTGAACAAGAGGGTGAAAAAGGACTTTTACATTACTCAAGCTGCTCTGTGTGTGTACTTAATTGTTGAACATATTTTCCAACATTTTAAGTATAGTCCAAATAGCCGCACTAGAAAACAGAGTTTACTCAGCTCTTTGTACCACCATGTTAGGGATCGTTAGAGGTCATTTCACCTTTGATTTATGTTGAAAAACTCCGGGGACCAAAGACATGACCGGTTACAATTTTCAGAGCAGTAGTGTAAGGCACGGTCATACATCCATTATCTCAACTACTTTGTTCTCACAAGGGTCACAGACGTGCTGGATCAGATACCAAATGTGTTCAGCCACTAACCTTAAATGGTTGTTGGCTGGCAACCAGAGCACACAAACAAAAATTCAATCTCGCAAACAAGCCTAAGGACAATTTAGAGTGTCCAATTTACCTACCATACATGTTTCTGGAATTTGGGAGAAACCCATAAGGCCTGGAGAAAATCCATGCAGGCAAGGGGAGAACATGCAAACACCAAACAACGATTGTTGTTCCTGTTATTATTATTATATTATATTATAATTATTATCAGTACATTGTTGACATTGTTATTATGACAATTGTAAATGTAATAAGAAATGTACTCGTGGTCAAAGACAAGCTCTGAAATGAATTCCTAATTATTTATATAGTACTAGGGGGTGTACAAACCCAACAAAATCAAACTTTGCCCAATCAAACAATCTTCTGCCCTTATGCCTATATCCTCTCTCTCTCTCTCTCTCTCTCTCTATATATATATATATATATATATATATATATATATATATATATATATATATATATATATATATATATATATATATATTTTTATATATATATATATATATATATATATATATATATATTTTTTTATATATATATATATATATATATATATATATATATATATATATATATATATATATATATATATATATATATATATATATATATACACAGTATATCAGTGGTAGGCCGTCAGGGCCAGCAAGGCCATCCCTGCTGGCCTTACATAACCTGACATCATTAGAAACTATATCATAATATCTAGAATAATTGTAACAACAATAAAGTCAATTTCGTTTCAACTTCATTTTTACTAAATATATATATTATTTTTTTTAAATAAAATGATTCTCCATATTCTGTTCTTTTTGTTTAAAATTATATCCATTTGGTTATGCTCTTTTTAGAGTTGTAGTTTTAAGTTGGAGTTTTTAACCAATTAGAATTCAGCTAACTCGTGCAAGCTGTATGATCTGCCTGCTCCCGGAGGTGCTAGGGCATCGAGAGGCCTCACGTTGAATGTGATGTGAGTGGATGCTTACCGCAGCAAGGCGGTGCAATTCTCAACAAGCAAGCTACGCGATGTTGGCTTTGCCTGGTTGCTTTAGAGGCGTAGATTAGCTATTAGCTAACCTGTCCCCACTTGACCATATTTTGGCTGGGCTACCAGGGGCGTGAGCTAACCTTGGCAAATAGTTCTGCTGGGAATGCTATTTTTTTTTCTTTGCAAAGGATTAACTTGGTGTTTGGAGCTGCACTGGATTTGCAAACTTTAATTTTTTAACCAAGGCAGCAACGAGACACCAAAGCACAGCCGTACACACGCACTATGGTGCTTTTAAAAACTTATGGGGACACCCGAGTGAATATGCAGTATTGCATATCTCAGTTTGAAGGTAAAGAGAGCTCCTCAATACGCAATGGTGCTTTGAAAAAACTTTTGGGAACACCCGAAGGGATACACTGTACATCTCAGGGCCAAGAGAAATTTTGAGCTTGAAGAGGTCAAGAAAAATCAGGAGATAATAAAAAGGCTGATCGATTGTGACTGCTGTTTGTTTTGTTGAGTGCAAGCCTTTTCTTTACTTATTATTTCATTTTTACTATGTTTGTGTTATTTTATTTAATTCACAAACTAATCTTTACAAAATGCCACTTTAGCTTTGCTGGATTCACCGCCTCATTAGCAAGCAATTGAAGACAAAAAACACATTTTGACAAATTTAAAAATGATTCAATTAAAAAAAAAAACTCCTTGAATTTATTGCCTAATTGAGAGTCATGAATACGTTCACAATATAATATAAAATCAAATGCAATTAAAACAGATAGAATTTGTTATTTGTAATTATTTCACGGACCCCGTGCTGTCAGGACACGAACCCCCGGGAGTCCGCGAACTCCACTTTGAGAACCAATGGTTTATAGACCTAAAATTGTTCAAATCATCAGAATTGTAGGTTCTCTATAGGAAGTATTCTCTGATTTATTTAGCGCTCTACAAAAGGAGATTTTCACTGTGTCAAATCGAAAGATGTTCACCAACATCTGCTTTTACTCTAGAAAAGCTATCACAAACTTTAGCCGATTTTATGACATGTCACAGATTAAACCAGCAATTGAAAAATAAAGAACAATTGTTCATTTTCATTTCCAACAGTCATTTTAAGAAAATGAAAGGACAACAAACTAATCAGGTATTTAAAAGTTGTTACTTGCAGCCCTATTTTAAAGCAAAACATTTCAGGACACACAGTATTTCATCAGTTCAAATCTTTGCAATTTGATGAGCCCTTTCCAACTAGCAAATTGCATTGTTGCTATTGCCCCAGGCTGGGGGGAGAGAGAGGAACTGTTGACCACTCACTGAAAACACAGAATAAAAACAGAATCCTCTTATTTATCCTCTTATATTTAAATGGGAATGCAGAAAGGGGTTCTGGGTAGGAAATGTCTCTGTATTCCTTTTGCTTTTAGGTAGCATTTATCTTTATTTGATAACACTCCTGTCTACCTTTGATGATTATGCAAAAGAACTGGAATTTCACATATTTTAGCTTATCACAGATTCTCCAGCCCCATTCTTTATTTCTCACTTGTCATAGTATACAGTATATGTCGAGCTATATTTGTTGACTTCATTTTGCAAGTTTGATAAGTGCTAAGACTTGAAAATTGTTGGCAATGAAATGCAAGAATCCCTTAATCAACAAGTGGCGACCGAGCCTTTGCAGCAGCCGCCCCAAGGCTCTGGAATAGTCTCCCGCTGTCCATTAGATCCGCCCAGACCCTTGATGCTTTTAAATCCCTTTTAAAAATGTACCTCTTCTCGCTTGCTTTTAATACACTTTGAAAGTTGACATCCCTGAAGTGCTGTGTTATCAATTTCTTAGTCGGGTTGTGTGTTTTATCTTTTTTTTCTGGTTTCCATTTTGCACTTTTGCTTTTTTATAATACAGCATTTTGGTTGACTATGGTCTTTTTAAATGTGCTTTATAAATAAAATGAACTTGACTTGATTAACAATAGGATGCTGTCTCCATTGTAGAAGTAGTAGAAGTGTTCTGTGGAGTGTGGTATGCAATAACGTCGTCTACAATTTCGGATGAAAATGGCATGAATTCCAAAATTGCCAAAACTCAGTTTAAAACTTGATTTGGATGAGGTTTATCAACACAATAAGTTTATCCTTTTTAATGCCACGATCAATCGACTGGCATAAATGTACTACAAATACAGTCACATTATAACCACTCTCAAAGCTTAAGATCTGAAAATATAGAACTGAAAATATGGAAACACTGACTGTAGTGCACTCCCTCCTCATAAGCCGGTAAAATTTTAATGATCTAATTCATATACAGGTACTTAAAACACACTTATAGGATGTTGGTTCTCTTCCAGTTTGTTCAAAGTTCAACAACATTGTTTTTCGAAGAATATTCTATTATATGTTTATTCACTTAATATATATTTACGATGCAGTCACTGTCAGTGTGAGTCTGTTGACAAACTATACCTGTTTGACAGTACTGTTGATTAATTTAGAATTTGCTTCTCCAAAGACCTGAAGTAGGGTAATACGTCTTTGATGATCCATTTGATATATTAATCAATTCTCTTGTATCTTTTGTGTCTGATGCTAAAACACAATGTGTTCTCCGCTGTAGCACGACCCATTTCTCTTACACCTTTATAACATTGTGTGCTTTTAAATTTCATCACTGAAAACTGCATCATAATTTTTGTGTCCCCCACAGACCGCAGAGAAGCCCGTGTAAGTTTGCTCTGTCAGCAAAATGGTGTTGTCCATCATGATGGAGCCACATAGGGGCCTCATGGGAGTGAACTGGTCAATGGAGCCTTCATTTCCTTAATAAAGCGCTGAGTTTAGATAGCTTTGCTAGGCTCTGGCAGGTAGACATTTCATTAAGATCTTAGTGGCTCTTTGGTGGCACATTGGGAAAAACCTGGGATTAGTGTTGTTAATGAAACTGGAATGGTGGTTTAGGATTCATTTAAGGTTCAGGATCAGATATAGCTATTGCGCCTCTTAATGGCGTAGTTTAACAAAGACTGCAGGCACTATAGGGGTATGGCCGTGGTTGTTAACCTGGGTTCGATCGAACCCTCGGGGATCAGTGAGTTGGTCTCAGGGGTTTGGTGGAGCCTCGACTGGCCCATCGATGCTGCAAGGAAATCAGTGTGCACAGTAGTCATTGTGAGAAGTATATTATTATTTTTCTTAATGTTTTAATCCGTACTATGTAGACCAACAAAAAATGGTCGGCCCTAGAATTTTTCAACCCATTTGTTACAGTAAACATTTTATATACATTTGGTTATGCTCCTTACAGGGCTCTAGTTAGAATTCAGCTAACTTGTGTCACTGTGCTGTGTGAAATCTGCCTTCGCCAGAAGCCAGGACATTCGCATCAACACGACCCGGGCTTCTGCGCAAGCGCAGATGGATATTTCAGTGGCCCTAATACTTAATAAACAGCTGTAATAGTCAATTGAGGCATAAGTTCGCCATCGAGATGCCTCATGTTGAACTTGACATGACTGGATGCTCACTGCACAAAGGCTGTGCTATATTGATCCACCATGTTTAAAGTTGGAAGTAGTTAAATAAGTTATTGATAAAAAAAAAACAAAACAAAAAAAATCATGTTGCTCAACCAACCGTAAGCTAACGGTAACCATGAGGCATAGCATACATCTTTTTTGTTGTTGTTAACCCACAGTGGCTGAAAAAGAACAAAACGGAAATTGGACCGATGCGACTTTCAGCATTTGAGTCCATGTTACAAAAGGATTTATTTTTGGAAATGAAATGAGGAAACTCTACAAGCAAGTCATTGAAGTCTTTCTGAGGATAGAAAGAAAAATAGATTTTGTATTGAAAGAAGTGGTAGACATGCGTTTTGGTGAGTCGAGCGTTTGCTTTATTTTTTTCATTCTTAATATGTTTTCGTAATTTGATCTTGGTCTCATTTATTTAGCGGTAAAGAAATCAAATGATGTTCTTATATTAAAATGCAATTTGTAATTTAGTATACAATCTTGTTAAAGCTTGCCTACTTTTGGTGTCACGTTCTGTCTGGGTTTTTCCTGTTGTGGCTTTATTTTGTGGAGTTTGACTTATTTTGCTTTTGGGTTTGTCTGTCGTTAGTGTAATTTGTGTCACCTGTCACGAGCGCGTTCCAGCTCTAGTGTAGCTATAGTGTTTCGTGTCTCATCCTGCCTCCCTACATTTTGGATCCACCTTCCCACATCCGTCACCAACATGCTGCACCCACATGACACTTCAGAAAACTTTGTGGACAAATAATTTAAAATTATTATCATATCTTTGTCTTGAATTTAAAAAAAAAAAAAGAAAAAAAAAAGGGGTTTGCTAAAATCACACAGGGAACTGGTGGTGTTCAGTTCGTCCAACAAAGTTAAGAACCACTGGTGTATGGTAATCAGCCACTGTGAGTTTATCATTTACATTTTTATGATAGTTTTCTAAAATGATTGTAACCGTGAACCGACATTTGCAAAATGTGAGTCAAAATTAGTGGCCAAATCAGTATTGCACAATTTAAATGGACGCTGAAATTGCACATACAGTAAGTCGAAGCTTTTAGAAGTGAAAACACTGAAGAAAGGTTCATCAATTCATCACTATTGATGAGGAATGGGACAAGATACAAATCCCATGAGACGAGATGTCTCACGAGCGTTTCTAACTTTTGTTTCAGTCTTGTTATGCGGGACTGCAAGAAAATGACACGATCTTGGTGTGAAGTGCAAATGTAAACCTAAACTAAAGAATCAGTTGTTAGTGCCTCATTTTTAAAATACCCCTGCAATAACTGCTGCAGCTGAGAATCCTCCACTAACTGAATCATTTAAAGGGATTATATTGTGGCATTTAAAACTTTCCACGTTTAACAGTAGGTATTTATATGATTATTTATTATTTATATTATTTATAGGGTCCACCCAGTCATTTTTTTTGTCATCTGGGGGGCTGGCCCTGAGAAAACACCACTTTGGGGGGGAACAACATTCTAACATGGTAAAAAGCTTAAACTGATGATGCAGGCACTTTAACAATATCCATATAGCTAATCTTAGTTGGAATGTATGGCTTGCAGCTATTAAATATACACATCCAACTCATCCATGTATTTTCTATTGCCGCTTATCCTCACACGGGTCGCAGACTTGCTGGTGCCTATCCCAGCTGACTTGGCTCGTAGAGATGAACAACCATTCATGCACCCAATCACATCTAAGGACAATTTTGTATGTCTAAATCACCTGAGTCTACGCGGGCACGGGAGAACACGCAAATTCTTCACAGGAAGGCCAGAACACGGTGGGGTTTTTTTTGTTTGTTTTTTAATAACAGTTTATGAAGGCAGTAGAAAGATGAGTCAAGTCAACTAATACACAACACTGCTCTGCCAATTTGAAGTGCAGTGAAGACCACTGCAAGCAATGGTCATGCAGACCATTGCTGTCAAAGGCTTGTCTTATTTTCCCTTATTTGTACACTTTTAAGTACCTCTGTTTTTTCTTGACCAGAATACCTGCTTATTACTTGAAGACTCTTTTCAACCCTCCTGTCCTGTGGGTGTACACATCAGTGGAAGCTTGAAAAAGATTGCACTTGTGGCTCAACAAGCCAAAAGGGATCGATCTTGTAGCGTTCTACTCTCAGGAGATCTCGTAGTATGAGATTTCATCTCATTCCTAGTAATGACTCCGGAATTTGTGAGACTGAGATTCATCAGAAACTGACCAAAAATAGTGCATTGAATGGGAGACAATGGAAGAAAAGAGAAGCTGTCAACAATTCCGTGTCACATCTCCACACTGTGCTGGCAAGTGTGGCTGCGTGTCTGTTGTCTCAATAGTTTCCTCGATTATAAGTTTGCATTAATACAACCAGCGCAACAAAATTTGGATTCCCTTTTTCTTGCTAATTAATTTATGTTTTTTCTTCTAAGGCTTGGTTCACTCTGCAGGCTATAATGCTCAGTTACGATTTTTTTGTGAAATTTGATTTTTTCGTGGTCATGCACTTTTCCAAATAAATACGACCTGCGTGTGACGTGTGTGTGAATGCTTAATGGCCCAAAACTGTCTTGCATGTGCAGAGGACATCATGACATCACACACAATCCATTGGATTGGCCAATGGATTGCAGAATGACTGTCATGCTGGAGCGACAATATGTTCAAGCTGTTAAATTCATGGTGGAAAGGAGGGGCAAAGATGCAGTATTTGGCCATGGCATTTTGTGCCATGACAGCAACAGCTCCCCCGCTTGCTTGGAATGAGCGAGAGAAAGCACATACAGACAAATACACACAGAAAAGACACTTTTTCCCTCCCTCAGATTATTTTCAAACTTTTGCCTGGTTCGCTATTTTTGATCCGTCTTTTTTTTCAAGCAGCTTCCACCTTTTTTGAGCACAGAATTGTGATGTTTGTCACTTTTTAGTCACAGTCGGATGACTGCCACCTGGCCTATTAGACTGAGATTGCATTTCAAAAGATCAGATGCGTATCAGATTTAGTACTACATATCCAAGTGGCCTACATTACATTTGAAAACATCAGATCTGTGTCACTCACACTACCATCAAGAGTTCAGATATAGGTCTGATATGGGGCGAAAAAATCTGAATTGTGTCACTTCAGTCTGCAGTAGGAACCTAGCCTAACCGCCACATGTACACATTAAGAATACAACTTGAATGAGTTTAAATATTCTTTATTATTTTCATTGACTATTCATCTTTTGTGACTAGACTTAAGTGTGATTTCAGCCAGAAAAAGGTAGCCAAGCCACATGACACAAGGAAGGGAAGATGAACAGAATACAAGTCATATAATGACATATCTTTATGAGGTCATCTTCTATAAATTGTCAAATTTGCAGTGCAACATCTGTGGGTTTCAGTGATGTGATTTATCCAGTAAAACAGTGTGCATGAGAGCAGCCAAGCCATGGTTATGTGTAATTATCGCCTTGATTTTGTGGGGCTTTCACTCTGTCCATAAAAGAACTAGAGCAATAATACGAGGATGTTGTCAAATGTCACAAGCCCAACTACTGTTAATATTGAGAATGGTACGATGAGCCATTAAAAGATATGTTGTTTTATAGTTCTAGTTGTATAGCCTTGACACCATTTTCTTTGGCTCCCTTTACCGTAGAGCCAAAATCCACTTTTATATAAAGCAGTGCTGTAGCTGCTTTTCACAGAGCTATATTTGCTATTTGGTATTCTCAGAAGTGATTATGTGCCTTCAGTTTAAAGTGTATAAAATGTGAACTTGGCATACCTCAACTAATACCAGTGAGAGGGTTTCTGGGAATTGCATCTCATTACGCCTACATAATTAACTAAAAAATTATTATGCAAATTTTATTTCTTTACACATACGCAGTCTTCTGTTATCACTGAATTATGAATGCATTCAAACACAGAAGTGACCACAAGTACAATAATGGCTAACTAAATGGCTATTACTAAATTGAAAACAGAGAAACAAAGTCGATATAATAGCATTGTCTCTTCTGGGAAGTTACTCTGAAACATGTTGAAAATGTGCATGGGGGGATAATTCTCCGATCGTTCAGCACAATACACCATGAGGTCCGGCTTGGCTCATTGATAGAGCGTCGTCTCCCAACTGAGGGATTGTGGGTATGATATCTGACCATTGTGACCATGTAGAAGTGTCCTTGAACAATACGCTGAGCCCCCATCTAATGCTGCATCATTAGTAGTTGAAAGAGTAGTAAATGTAAAGTGCCTTGAGTACCTAAGGTTGAAAAGTGCCACATAAGTGTCATTAATTTCTTCTCAATAAATATTTTCCACTCTGTCACATCACATAATAAGCAGTGGCAGTCCGTGCATTTCACACTTACGCCTTCAGTGATGTCCGACTCGAATAAATCCCCCTCAGAATCACATACAGTATATGCATTACTGCGCATACACCTTAATCGTGTACGACACCGGCTATTTTCCGGAGCATTTAAACATCAATAAACCCGCATCAGCAGTTAAATACGTGATATATACGTGATACTGTCAAAAGTTAAAATTGAAAGGGAATTTAAAATTGTTTATCCTCAAAGTCCACCAAGAGCAGGCAAGCCTTAACAAGATTGAACGATAAAACAATTGCAGTTTAGCATAAAAAGAGCATTTTATTTATTTACCATTAATTTAATATGTTGCCAAGGAGGCAGCGTTGGAGTAGTTCATCCACACAGCAGCTCAGACCAATGAGCGGTCGGACATATATGACTCAACAATGTCACTTTTATTCCTCTTATAAACTCCAATGTCAAACGTGGCAACTCCTGAGCCCTCAACAGAACGCTTTCTCTATCAATGTCTTCCTTTTCTCACAGAGAATCCCTCGTAACTCAACGCGCGCTGAAATCGCCTACCATCATAACGTAAACAAGTCGCCCCTCGTAGGACCCCGTTTAGCTGCCCATCATGCCTGCCACAACCCGTGCGCAAAAATGGACCTCCCCAACATCCATCCACACGCGTGCACGAAATTTACCCCATTCTCTCCCAAATTAGCGGCAACAAGGAATTTACAACAGAATAGAACGAAATAACATGACAAAATCATATATAAGAATGAAAAAATACCAACCACTTTTGCACCCAATCACACCTAAGGACAATTTAGAATGTCCAGTACACCTGCCATGGCCTGTTGAATGTGGGACGAAGCCCAGCTAGCCATTGCGGGCCTAAAGAACAATAAAAGCGCTGGCCCCGATGGCATCCCTGCAGAGCATGGTGGGTATCTCCTCACATGCCGTCTGCACCTCCTGATCCAAAACATTTGGGAACATGGGACCTTCCCACAGGTCTGGAAGGATGCCAACATCGTGGTCATCTACAAAGAGAAAGGGGACAGAGCAAGCTGTGGGAACAGCCGGGAAATCTATCTCGTCTCCCCTGCAGGAAATGTTCTCGCAAAAATCACGCTTTGCAGGCTGGTCGAGCACATCTCGGAAGCTGTGCTTCCAGATACTCCATGTGTGGCTCCACCACAGACATAGTCTTTGTTTTAAGGCAGATAATGAAGAAGAGCAGAGAACACCACATAGACCTCTACATAGCCTTCATCGACCTCAGCAGAGCCTTTGACACCAACAACCATGAGTTGCTTTGAAAACAACTCTCCAAGCTTGGGGCACCACCCAAGTTTCTCTGCATCCTCCAGCAACTACATGACGGGATGCAAGCCAGAGTGCTCACAGGAGAACTCTAGTCAATGCTTTTCGAGGTGAACGTTGGACTGAAGCAGAGCTGTGTGGCTATTTATCCTGCTTTTGCTCTTTGGTCGGGTCACAAAAACTGCCATTCAGTACTGCCGATTTCACAGATGGGAATATGCAGACATAATGTTATGTGTTGCATGAAATAAAATGCTTCTCTGGAGCAAAATAATACCTTTCCTGTTACATTTAGTTCTTGGATTCAAGCCTTTTGTCAACTACAAGTCACACAATGCATAGTAAGAACTTTGTGTTAAGGGAGTCAGGCTAAGCCACTCAATTATGTCATTGAAAGGCAGGAGTTTTTTATTTATTTATTTATTTTTTTTAAATATTTTTAGATCATTGATTTATTGATGCTTAATTACTGCTTTTAAATGCACTTACAGCATATCCAACCGCAACTCCCATTTGCTTAGCATGTGTATGCTGTCATGGAAACCACAAAATATTCTTTTCCTAATTGTCATGTTCTGCTTCCCAGGGAAAAGAATGGGGGCCAATGTTGCTTCCTCAAAAGTGCTGTTGTGCCTCAGACTGTTGAGCCTCATCCCACTGGTGACCCCGCTGAACCCAGATGATCCCAATGTGTGCAGCCACTGGGAGAGGTTAGCTTCCAGAACTCAATCTCCAATATACAGTGCAAAATGACATAATGCCACTTAAAATAATGCAGTGAACTATTGGATGCCTGTTACAAATCAAGGCTGACAGTTTTGTCAGTAATCAAGCAAAAAAGGTTTACTCCTGAGGACAGTCTGAGACTGTAAATTCTCAATGATGCTAATGTGACCACTTGAGTGGTCTGACCACTCAGTGCGAGATGATTAAATTACTATGCAAGTTCTGATGAAGGCAAAACTGAGTGCAGGTTCTGTGATCGGTAATCGCTTTGTGTAAAAGTAGATATTGCCCCTCATGATAATTTTCACCCCTGATGAAATGTTACATCCATTTATGTTTGGACAAGGGAAAGACAGGGACTCAATACATTTTACAAACCCAAATGTTCTGATATCAGGAGTTGTTCCGACACCATGTGGAGCAATTTGAACTTTCCTGTCCAATATAGATCATATAATGATGGATTTGAGATTATTGGTTCTTGTCAGCACTATTTATGACAGAATATCGTAGTTAACATCTCTGTATTTGAAATATAAACAACAACAAAAAACACATCATCGTCAAAATGCCAACTGAGAAAGGACACTCACTCTCGAGTGACCGGAAGTTTTAGATTTGTTGTACAAGCTTCAAGTTTTCACTTGACATTTTGTATTTTCCAAGACATGTTTTTGCACCAATTCAGATTTTAAAATCTGTTCAATTCTATAGCCATAAATAAAGTTGTCATTGCTATTTTTTTTTCTATCCATTACTATTAACTTCATTTCACATGCTTTAAATTGAAAATTCTAGGATGTTTCATGAATAGGAATGGGAATTGGTAAGATTTTTCAAATTCCGAGTCCATTAACAGTTCTGTTTAATATTGCGATTGCATTTTGATTCGCAGCATTATTTATGGAAGAATAGGAGAATAAACAGGAAGAATAGCATCCACTTTGTTTTATGTCTTTGATTTAAAGCAGCCTAGCAATCGTAATTGGTTCAGTTTGCTGTCTATATTGTTAATGGACTATTGTTAATGGACCTAAAAAAAAAAAAAAAAAACTGCCCACGGGGCATCTGCTCTACAGTATATGCCAGATGGTCAGTCCAGCCCTGATTGTATCTCTAAACATTAAGATACATGTTCAAATGTAACATGACCTCACAAACTTGAAAGTGAGGTAAGAGGAGCATACTCTGGGTTGAGAACATTTGTCATCTCTACTAAATATACTGTATATCAAGGTGATGAGTGAAACGTGCGGTTAAAAAAAAAAAAAACATGCAACATTATCATTCTCTGACTAAATTTACAACTGAACTAATCTACCTAGTGCAGGGGGCGGCAACCTGCGGCTCCGGAGCTACTGCTTGCCAAATTTTGACCTTCCTTCCTACACCTTCCTTTGAACCCTTTTATCAGAGGCTCAATTTCACAAAACAAGTATTGTTGGAAAGGGAATTCATCGTTTATTCCTAATCTTACATTGAAATTGACCTTGTGGATCATGGTACTTAAACATAATTTTTAAGTAATTATATATAATGATATAATAAACTAATTATATAAATGTTTTTGATGTGTAAATCTTCGGAATAAGTCAAAGTCTCCACATCTCAAATGCTCAATGAATAGTCAATGAATATTAATTATAAGCCAAATTATAGGTCAAAAGGTCAAGTTGCTAAATCATGCATCACTCTTCAAAAGGACCCAGTAGTGTAGGAACTCGATGACGTTCAAAGGAACTCTATGCTAAAAATAGCAAACTGGCAGGCCGTAGCTTCCAAAAGGCCTGCTTTGATTGAGCTAAAATTTGAAATTGAGCTGCGACATCACTTTCAACAAACATACACAATTAAAATCAAAATTTGTTTCTTTAAGATGGTTTTATTTTAGGGGAAAGGGGTCATATGGCATAGAACAAGCCTAAATCCTTTTAGTTAGAAATACTGTACTAACGTTTGTCCTTAAAGTTTTTGCTAAACCTCCAAATTTTTGGTGGAGAAATCTGGGTATGAATTATTTAAGGTTTTGATCTGACACCTACGCATTTTTTTATATGAGAAAGCAGTGCTGTCTCTTCTGCTGCCTAACCATGCTTTTGTTGTGCATGTCCTTTTCCTCTAGTTATGCAGTGACCGTGCAAGAGTCTTACGCTCATCCATTTGACCAGGTCTACTATACTCGCTGCACTGACATTCTTAACTGGTTCAAATGTACAAGACACAGGTATGAGCATATGATGGAAACCTTTACTTTTCAGACGAATGTAATGATTTTTCTATTAGTGACTATTTATATATATTCATGACTTTTTAAATAAATAATTCCGCAATATGTCCAAGAAATGTTAGAGATGTGTGGCATACTGTAAGTTCATTATGACAGGGCCCTCCAAACGTTTTTTGAGATTTTTTTTTGTGGACCGAGGAGGGGATACTCGATGACAGTGACTGCTCTAAACTGATGCCGCACCGTCCTTCCTCACTTCAAAATGTAATATTAACAGTGGCCATCGGTGGCGCCAAAAAACTAAGATTGAGTCAAAGAAAGCACAAATGAATGAACTGTTAAAAGATAAACTAAATCAGTTCCTAATCCACGTCATTATTTCAGGTGCAGCCCATGCGTCCAAGTCCCAGTTAATCCATAAATTGGTACCGGGTTTCTGACCCACGGTTGGGGACCTCTGTGTTATGATACAAAAGAGGAAAATCCTGCCCTTTTTTTTTCCTGAAAAAAAAGAATACATTCTCATTTTTGTGCCATGCTATATACAGTACATGGATTATCAAAGTAAGACACATAATCACGTATTCCCAGATCCAACCTGCTGTGTGGTGCTGTATTTTTAGTAAAGTACAGTACAGATAGTGCTGTTACTGAATGTGACAAGCAGACATTCACTGCAGTCTACCTATCACTTGGCAGTTCATCTCTGTCTGATGTGGTCATTTTCATGAAGGACTGTCAGTGTATTGGCTTTAATGATCGCATTAAGCTTTATAGCCACCAGCTGAGCTCCTTCGGCTAATAAGAGCTGAGTCATTGAATTTAAGAGGAAAAAAGTCCAAAAACATCGTCCTTGAGTGAGCAGGAGTGACTCATTTGAACATTTGTTACTTTCCGTGTTTCTAAAGATGTATAATTTTATATTTTTAAAGAGGAAAAACGGAGACCTCTGAATACCATCAGAGCATTTGATTTGAGGTCTTAAGTGTTAAAGTTGCACCATATTAAGAAGATCAGGGATGTCGAAAGTATGGCCCAGAGGCTCGAATTTCGGCTCGAGGTTCAAATTTCCACCGGCTCGCAGTCACTTGACATAAAAGTAATCATGTATGGCCCATCTGCACTGTCAAATACAGTATTGTAGAAAATACACATGTACAAATAAACTCTTAGATTTCACAAGAAGACGGCAGCTGACCCGTGACCGTTTTCTCAGGTGCTCTCAGAAATATGCTTATAGCATGCTCTGCCTTTACCAAAACACCACTCAAAGTCGTGTCACGTGTCAGAGTGAACCCGTGGCCCTTTTCAGCCCATTTCCCAAATAGAGAGTGGAGCAAAGAAAGAAGCAAAGAAAAAGAAAGTTGATAGAGAGGACTGTCACTTCCCGGACAAGTGAACATTTTTTTTTTTTCGCTGAAATACAAAAAACTGGCCTAGTTTTCTAAGCAACTGTGGCTAAGGCACTACCAGATAGAGCTATAACAAATTCCAAAAATCACAACGAAATATCGCGATATGAACCTCACAGTATGATTGTTATAATAAGATTGTGGGGAAAGTGGTGGTCGTTGATGATTGGTGATAGTTGGTGATTATGTATACTGTATACATGAAACACAATATCAGACAGCATGTGTGTGTGTGTGTTTGTTTCTAACTCATTTAGGATCAGCTACAAGACAGCCTACAGACGAGGCGTGCGAACCATGTACAGGCGACGCTCTCAATGCTGTCCGGGTTTCTATGAAAGTGGGGACCTGTGTGTTCGTAAGTTGCGCTCATTTTGCATTCATTGCATTTACATGATATGGATCCTATGGGAATACATGTTCAGCTTGGCAAACTAATAGGAAATAATAAGAGAGCCACTAAATCTCACTATGTAGCTATATAGTCAATGAAGTTAATTTGCTAAGTGCTATGTTTGAAGTCTCTAATTTTTATGTTCTTTATTTACCATAATGACTAAAAAACACCTGGTAATATGCCAAAATCGCTGCCAAAAAAACTAATTTGTGCTTCCACCTCACATGAGCACAGCAAATAGCTGATGAATATTTATTAGGAGAATGAATTTGGGTGAATGTATTGACTGCTTTGAGGCGCTACAGTTAAAAAATCATTAATAAACCACATTGCATTAAAGGCCGCAGGGTTTAAAAAGTGGGAAAATCAGCAGCATCTTACATTCCAGAATTGACTTTTTCAAAGTCATTCCAGGCTGTGTTAGTCTATCTGGTCTTTCAGATTGGGGTGGACTGCCTTTCTGACCATAGGCTCGGTCCTTCTAAGTTCACTGGTGTCAAAGTCGAGGCCCAGGGGCTAAATCTGGACTGCCACGTAATTTTATGTGGCCCTCGAAATGCTGATTGGACTTCAGGTTTCTGGCTAAAATACCAAACTTTGCAAGCTGTCTTCAACTTTTAAAAAAAAAATGTGGAAAAAAACCAAGCATTTTTTTTTCATTCGCAATGCCTCTTTTGAACAGTTTTTGCCGGCCTCAGATTTCAAAATGAGGTAAGTGTGTTACAAACACGTTTAAAAGATATTTGACTTCACTGTCATATTGGCCCTCTGACACAAACTACAATGTGGCTCATAATAAAAATGAGTGTCACTTCTGCTCTATTTTCTCATGCTCAGAAAAGACATGAAAGAGAATAGGCCAGGCTGGTCTTCAGCATTTTGATGAATCTCAGTATTGAATATCTGTCAATGAAAAGCTGCAACAGCCAGCTGTCTCCTCAACTCCTCCTTTTTCCACAGTTTACATTCTCAGGATATTCCCGTTTCCTCCCACATTCCAAAAACATGCATGGTAGATCTATTGGACACTCTAAATTGTTCCTATTACGTTTGTGAGTAGGTGAACCTGCGTGAGCATCATTATTTATCATGTACTGTAATAAGTAATACATGTATTTTATTATATGAATTAAAATGTAAATATACACTTGTTTTAAATAATTTGGGGCAGTGTCAAATGTCTAAGTATACGGCTTGCCTGTAATTATGGTTAAAAGCCACAGATCAAATTTTCCACTGTTATGCGGTGAAGGATTTCCTCCCCTTGGACAACTTCATTGTAAGTACAACTTCATTGTAAACTTGATGAGCCATACAATGAAGTTATGGTAGTAGAAGCTAGACGAGGGCAGAATCAAGCATTTGTGAGCAGTTTCATTGTTTCATGGTTGAGAACCACCGGTATAGGCTATGTGGAGGGGACAGACAGGACCTTATCCTTGCGAAAAACCACCCGGATGTCATGGTATTCCCGCGGTACCCTATCTAAGTTAATCTTGATTATCTTGTTGTCTGATGCCATGCCTGTCAAACCCGTAGCCCGAAGGCAGTTAGCATGACAAAAAGAGCTCCAATTGGTGATGGCGGGCCTTTCCCAATTAATATTCACCTAGTGCAGTTTAAGCCATGGAAGCCCTAGCACTGCAGGCGCATAATGCGTGTTCGATGAGTTTATCAATGAGTGCGGTTACAGCAACATTGCCGTTAGCACAAGCAATGTCTCCCTTATTTGGAATCTCTGGCACGCAGAACCTTTCATGAGTAGTATAACAAAGACCTTCTATAGGTGGAAATGCACAACACGTGCTTTGCTTCATAGTTTCACTTGATGACCGTGGAGTTGATACTCTGGACTCACTCATAGAAGGCCATCGCCGGGAGTGAAATCCTGTGACCAGGAAGAGCACAGTGCAGACAGAGGCCTAGCTTTATGCGTTATTCACCTGTCCCAGTCCGCTGGAGACAACTGCATGGGCTTAGCGCGACATAAGAGAATGGTTGAGCAATTTCTTGGTCAAGGTTTGCACCGTCTGACGCCGTGGTCCTCCAAGGAACAACGTCCAGCAATGAGCACCATGACTCCCATGCTCGTTCCCTCAACCGCTAATGCATTCTATATGTCCAATCATACGGCCTACTCAATCAGGTCCTCCAAACTAGAGATCTCATTCCGGGTTGCCAGTTCATCTTTTACCTGGGGTTTTAAACCCCAGCAAAAAATACAGCACAAAGCAGAGGCATCGTAGCAGCCTTTCGCCGCGAGTTTGCGGAACGTGATGGAAGAATCAGCTACTGATAAATTGCCTAGTCTCTTGTCCAATAACTGATTACCTGCCTCTTTGCCCCGCAATGGGTGGTCAAACACGGTAGACATTTCAGCAAGAAACGTCAGAAGTGAAGAATGAAGCGCAGGATTAGCTTGGCTTATAGCCATGGTCCAAGCAGCTGCCTTCTCTGTGAGCAAACTCATCATAAAGGCTACTCTGGCTCGTTAGTCGCGTACATTAATGATTTAGGACCAGCGTGCATTGATGGATAAACTTGATGCACATGCCAAGCTCTCCTGCATAGAGAGATGGATGAGGGTGACAAGTTAACAGTTTGCCACCATGTTCGGGAAAGGACGTGATAAGGGAATGTGGCCAGCTTCCTCTGAGACAGAACATTGGTTTCTCTGACTAACACGTGCACACACTTGGTCCACTCAGTCAGTTAAATCCCCTATGTTCACAGTCAGCGCTGTCATGGCCTTCCTAAGACAGCGCAGAGATTGTTGGTGCTGGCCGACGATTTGCCATCGACTAACAAGCGCAGAACAAAAACGATCTGAGTCTGTGGGGTCAATTTGATTACAAAGGACCCCAAAGAAAACTGGAATTTAAATAAACCGAATTTCAACCCACAGACGCCAACCCACACGAGAGATTTGTGTACAGACGTGAAGTCGTGTCAAGTAAAGTCATCGTCGTGTAAGTGAAAGTTGCATTCAAGAGAAATTGCACCTTGCAGCTTTTCGATTATTTGCCATGCAAAAAAAAACTTCAAACAGACACAATTTGGAGTTGTACTCACACGAACACAATTCAAACTCACAGAAAGTCGTATTTCCATGTAAACAATTCACACTTACACAATTTAGAGTCATACTCACAAGCAAGAACTTTTATGGATATTAATAGTTAAACACGCATCCATTTTTTTGACAGTGATCTTACTCCATGCTTTATACTTTACTTATGTTATGAAATCAGTTGCTACGTACATGCATTTGATACCTTTGTCATAATCGTTATGTATTTGTCACCTTTTGCCATTTTTAGGTCTTTATCACCTTTGGCTTATAGTATCCTCTATTTAACATTGTGACTAGTTTGTCCTTGACGCATCAGTTGCTATAGAGTTTCAATGGTTCTTTAGTTTTTAATCTGTGATTTTATCTGTGTTTCTTTAGTTTTGTTTGTGACATAGAGAATTATGTCTCACAGCATTTAAAGTCTATGTTTTCAGGTACACATTGTCAGAATGACAAGCTCTCATGCTACCGCTCCAGGTACTTTCTTAATCAAATTTCTGAGTCAGTTTTTCCAGTTTAGTTCCCAAGTCCAGTTTCCAAACAAAAAACAATTGCCCCTATACATGTTTGACCAGCAAATGAATTTATACCAAATTTAGGTTTGGTCCCTCAACAGGGAGGAATGCTTTGCAAAAGGGATGAATGATTTGCACAAATATTCACTCAATAAATAGTCAGTCACACATATTAAGGGAAAGGGTATCACTGGAGGTGCAGTTTGAACTGATTGATCTCCAAAGTCACATGGTGTTAAAGAACAAGTTCAACTCCCTGAAACTGGGCGAGTTTTATGCTTAATTACATAAGTACAGACAAATTTCCAAACATCCAGAGGTTGGCACCGAGGATGCTTATGTTGTTTGGCTCCACCTATATGTGTGGACTGACTTTTTAGTGTGATGAACACCAATAAAGCATCCCATAGATCCCATATGAGTGTTGAACACCTCAGATCTGTTCTGAGAATTGCCACAACAGTATTACCACCAGAACACCATTTTTATCACTGGCCACTTTGTACTTGTAGTTTCTGTCGAAGGGCCATCGCGACTGTGAAGTCAAAATTTTTTTACACATTTTGAAATCAGAAGCTGCTGTAAACTGTTTAAAGCAGGCGCTGGGAACAAGAAAATGTGTAAAACGTGAAGGAAACATGCAAATTTGGTATTTTAGCCAGAAATTTGATGTCATAATTAGCATTTTGTAGGCCACATAAAATGATATGGTGGGCGACATAAATGGGCCCCTGGGCATTGAGTTTAAGTTTGACCAGTGACGTAGCATAATGAGCAACCACATGAAATGCAAAACTGTATGAAATGGCTTGATTTTGTACCACTAGACTGATATTACTGTATACGAATTCTTAATAACAATTCAAAATGTTCGCTCTCCGCTTACTTTCAGTCTCATCTTATCAATTAGCGATATGGTCCATTCGCATTTGTCTTAATTGTAATTTGTTTCATCTGCTGTTTATTTGCTTTCGGAATGGTAAATTTGTTTTCTGACATGTAAACGTGTTTTTGATCGTACTACATTTTTCCTTAAATGTAAATTTGTTTCTGCTTTTGTTGATTTGTCTTTATGTAAATGTTTTTCATACAATGTAAAACTGTTTCACTGTTTGTTTGTTGTTGTTTTTTTTTGCATTTCCCAGCCGCCGTTGGTTTTATATTTAGCGGTACAATCTTTTCTGGCCAACCTTTTTTTTTTTTTTTTTTTTTTAATCTCACACTCATGTACTTTCTTCAAAAGAAATCAATTATCCACCCTAGATCGTAAATTCTATAGCACAGTGCTGCTTTTTCATAAGTGAAAGTGTTGCCCTGGGGGGAGCCAATGATAAAGAGAAGTACATTGTGTGTCTTTATTCAGCATCAGCTTGTAAACAACCTAATTTGATTCTCCTGTAAGAGCTGGACAAATAACCCACAAGTCTATTGTGTAGTGTTGCCTCCGTCCTCTCCCCACACACACGCATGCGCGCTGCTCCTTGTTTGATTGTTAGTCGTGGCCTTGTTATGGTCAAAGCATGCCTTCTAGCTTTCCTAAACATTAACAAATTAGGACAGTGGGTTTTGTCCTCTTTCATAGAGAAAGAAATATGCTTGAGGCGCAAATCAAAATTTGTAGCTGTTTTGCAGAATTGGTTTTTATTTACAGTACTTTGAATCAAACATTTTATTGTGCACTTCCTAAGGTTTAAATACTGTACTGTCTACTCCACTAAATCTGTTTAAATGTCCATCGTGCACCATTTAAAAAGAAACAAAAGAAATATTGAAGCCATGTATTAATAATTATTAGTATTAATTTGTTAATCATTATAGTTAATTGTACATGTTCCTTTTGTAATCCCTATCAAAATTGAATCTGATTTTGAACCACCAAAAATACTGTACAATATCGACCAATTGCATCCATCCATCCATCCATCTTCTAGCGATGTGTTCCGGGGTCGGGTCGCGGGGGCAGCAGCTTGAGCAAGGAAGCCCAGACTTCCCTCTCCCCGGCCACTTCATCCAGCTCCTCCGGAAGGATCCCCAGGCCAGCCGAGAGACATAGTTCCCCCAGCGTGTCCCCGGGGCCTCTTTCCTGTAGGTCATGCTTGAAACACCTCACCGGGGAGGCGTCCGGGGGCATCCTAACCAATAGCATCCAAGAAAGTATAAACAGAAAAACTTAAAAGAAAATGGAGAATCCTTCTAAAGGGTTCACAGGTGCAGGTATCCCCTTTCCAGGATGACAGGGCAATTTTATTTCTTTTTTAAAATTGTTTATTTTTTTTTTAATTAAACATTTTCAAACATTTACAGCTGGCAGTGAACAGACTTAATTCTTCAGAGCTGAATAGGACAACAATTGTAAATCCCCCACCAGAATGGATGCACAGGCAAAGTAGCTGGTATTGAAAAACTGAAACAGCAAAAAACAAAAAACTCAACCTGTCACCGCATTAATGCAATATTCACACCATTTGCCATATTCACAAAGATGTAACCACATCATACCACATTCTTTTCAAGGAGCTGGATATGTCTGCATGAAATGGCCCCATGTGGTCTCAAATGCCTTCTGATTCTGTTTCAGGGAAAACCCTATTTTTTTCTAGTTTTAGGCAAGACATGACATCCTGCAGCCACTGTGAATACACAGGAGGGCTGGCGTACTTCCACTTGAAAAGAATGGCTCTGCGTGCTCGGAGTAAATCGAAGGCCAGAGAGTATTTCGTCCTGGTGCTCACTTGTACACGATCCTCTAAAACACCAATTTTTGGTTCCAACCTAATATTGAATACCTGGGACAGAGTGTTAAAAATTGACATCCAATATACCCGTATGCATTAGCAAAACCAAAACATGTGACCCAGTGTGGCCTCTGTGAGTTTACATCGATTACAAAATGGGCTTATTTCAGGATACATAGGGGACAATCTGGCCCTAGAAATGTGTGCTCTGTGTTCAACTTTGAATTTAATTAACACAAAAAGAAGAAGCAGGAACAAGCTTGAGAGCAGAGGACCAGGAGTCATCAGATATAGCAAGACCCAAATCCTCTCCCAGGCCCCTTTGAATTTATCAGCTAGTGGAACTCTAATATGACATTATACAACATAGAAATAAGTCCTTTGGATGGTTTAAGAGATAATATATTGTCCACAGTGTTTACGTATTTGTGAGCAATTTTGAGCAGTAGAAAGTTGTGTGATCAGAAAGTGTCATATCAGATGACGAAAAAAAATCAGAATTATGAAGGTTGAATTTATCTTTCAGCTGTGCAAACAATGCCGCAGTGCCATCTACCAACAAATCCTTAAAACGCTTAACCCCTCCTTGGTGCCACTTCAGAAAGCCTGCCTCCATAACAAATGGCTTAAACAATTGTTTAAAATGGGTCTCCAGAATGAGAAACCATCCAGACCAAACTGTTTTCTAAATTGAACCCAAACCTTAAGTGTGTGTTTGACCACGGGATTATCAAATATAGTAGGGCGGGGGGGGGCGCAAAGGCAGGGTCGGAACCACTGAGGCTAAGGGAGGAAAATTCAGTGAGACAAGTTCTAATGCCACCCAGTAAGGAGTAGTGGGACCATTGTACTAAACACCTCAGGTGCACAGCCCAATAATAAGAACAAATATTGGGCATACCAAGACCCCCCTCAAGTTTAGATTTTTGGAGGTATATCTTTAGCGTGGCTTCTTGCCTTGCCAAATGTAAGAGGTTATGATTGTCTAACAGTCAAAAAAAAAAAGCAGAATAAAAATGGGCAATGTTTGAAAAAGGTTTAGAAATGTGGGTAAAATAACCATTTTGACAGAATTCACACGTCCCACTAAGGACATCGATAAGGGTGACCACTGTGACATTAGCTGCCTTGCCTGGTTTTATAAAACAGTGACATTGTCATTACTTGGGAATAACTCCCTCTTTTTAAAGTTTAATTTATAGCCTGAGACTGCTCCAAATTTGTTAAGCAATGTCAACGCATTTGGAGTGAAATCAAATGGATTGGATACATAAAGCAGGAGGTCGTCAACGTAAAGGGAGACCTTGCACTCCTCAGTTCCTCTCCAAATTTCAGATATTCTATTGCAGGTACTAAGTGTTTTAGCAAGAGGTTCTATGGCGAGGTCAAAGAGCATCAGACTTAGCAAGCACCCTTGACGACTACCACGGTGCAAATAAATGGCCTGGGCAGTTGAGAGTTGGTACGAAAAATGGCAGTCGGGTGAGAGTAGAGCAGTCTAAACCATTGGATAAAAGCTGGCCCAAACCCAAACTTTTCGAGCACAGCGAACAGATACGGCCACTCGTCACGGTCGAATGCTTTCTCTGCATCCATCGAAACGACACATTCAGGTTCTTCTTCGTGAGCAGAATACAGAATATTACAAAGGTGTCTAATGTTAAAGTAGGATTGCCTGTTTTTAACAAAACCAGTCAGTTCTTAGGATATGCTCTCCAATATTCTTGCAAACACCTTTGCGTCCGTGGGTCCCTGGGTCTGTACGAGGTGCTATGTGTGTAATACATGCCTCCAAAAAGGACTGGGGTAGGTGGCTCTTCTTAGAAGACTCAGAAAAAAAACAAGCACAGTAGTGGAGAGAGAATTTTTGAGAATTTTATTGAAGAATTCTGACGGAAATCAATGCCAGAAATCTTATATGGCTGCATTTAATTTATAGCCTTAACAATTACCCCCTCAGAAATGGGCTCATCTAGTCCCAGGGAGAGTAAGGGAATGTTTAGTTTGTTAAGGAAATCACAAAGCGCACCTGGGTCTGAATGAAATTCGGAGGTATAGAACAGAGTGTAAAACTGTCTAAAGACCACGTTTATTTCTGTCGGTCCAGCCAGTGCCCAATTGATTTTTTTTTTATATTGCTAGTTTGGACCTGAAACCCTTAAGTTGGTTCGATAATAGCTTATCTGATTTGTCTCCATACACGTAAAATCTAGTTTTATTTTTTAAGAGTAACTGTTCACCATAATACATATTAAGTATGGTAGGTTAAATCTAGCGTTCAACTCCACCCGCTGTTTAAATAGTTTGAAAATATTTTTGATCTATTTTGCCTATTTTCCGTATAAGATCATTTTGTTCTTGAATTGTGTTCCGTTTCATCCTAGCTGTGTAAGCAATCATTTGCCCGCATATGTAAGCATTCTGGGTGTCCCATATACTAAGACAAGAAACATCTGGAGCAATGTTCCCTCTAATTTTTCAATGTGTCTGAGCATCCCCCACAAACTCCCTGAGCAGGCTTTGGACCACAGTGAGCAACTTCAGACATGCACACCCTGAGTCACCGAGTGCAAATCTGATGTCGCTCCCAAAGTGACCTATATCACATAAGGTCACGTTGTGTCATTAATGAGCAAGGAAGGAGGGGGGCTCTGAGTATATCCAAGCCCTGGACTGAGCCAGCCAAAGTGGGCTCATTCGTGGCTCATGATTTGATGACGCAAGGCAGCTCGGAACTCCCAACTATTCATGTGAACAGTACGACATGATGTCTAACAATTTTCAAACATATGTGTGGACTGGTAATGTGCTTCTGACTAGTTATCCCATCATTTATGAGAGGGTAGCTGAAGTGACAAGCGTCATCCATCCAGCACCAATACGGGAGAACGATGCATCTATGATTACTTCTATGATGACTTCTAAACCGGACTCCCTCAATGCTTCGGCTTCATCTAGAGATTCTGTTCGTATTGGTAATGAACAGAAACAGTGACAAAAGGCAGGCAGCCTTGGCAGAGTCCAACCTTCACTTGAAACAAATTCGATTTACGACTGGCAATGTGGACCAAACTCTGACAGCGTAACAATGAAATGTCATATACTATTTACATATAAGAGCACCATGTTTCAATGCATTCTTCTAGTATGTGAGGATAAACTGTGTCAAAAACAGCTCTAAAATAATATAAAAATAATAATAATAATGTTGAGGTTTTGGAATCCATAGGTAAAAGATGATCATTTGTTACTTAAGCAAGGGCTGTCCCGGTGAAGTGGATGACCCTTAAATCCTACTGAAGGAGTTTAAATTGACTCTTTATGGATAAATAATCTCTGAGTTGTTGTGCTCCAACATTTTCAAGGATTTTCGCGATGAACAGGAGATGTGATACTGACTAATTAGAGAGATTTTCAGGATCGAGGTCAGATCGCTTAAATAGTTGTTGAATAACAGCAATCTTAAAAGTGTTGGGTATTGTGCCAAGTGAAAGCGATGGAATAATAATATTTAAGACAGATGGTCCTAAAATCGTAAACAATTCTTTAGATTCAAGATTCAAGAGTTTTATTGCCATTCGCATAGTAATACCACACAATGAAATTCTTATTCTGTTCACTACCCTGAGCAGACTACATTCCACCGATTCCATCGAGCAAATAATAAGGTTGGCAATAAAACAAGGACAAAAAAACAAAAACAAAACAGTAATAGAGCAATATGGGCAGTAATAAATAATCAATATTAAATAGACTTAGACTTACATTCTGAGCATATTACGGAATAGATTGAGTGAAAAGACTGTATACATATAAGGAAGATAGTGCAAAACCCTTTACTGGGCATAGTGGCCGCTTTCGGCCGATAGTCTAAAAAGGCAAAATGTCCGAAAGCATCCGTAACAACAAACATACCCCTAAATTTCTCTAAAATCCTGAAAAGTCTTCCCTGTTTAGGACTTAAGAAAATAGTAAAACGTGTGCCTAATAACAGCTGTTTTTGCCTGTTCAGACTATCGGCCAAAAGTGGCCGCTGTGTCTAGTAAAGGGTTAACGAGTTTGCCACAAAGCAGGTCAAACTTGCAGGTTGTCAGTTTTGATGTACTAACAAGTTTTGTAAGGCTTTCCACAGATGCTAAATCAAAATTGCCTGGCTATGCTTACGAATTTCAGAAATCACAGCATTTGAGCGGGATTTGGGTTAAGTGTACTTAATTTCATCCTAAATGAGCTGAATCTTAGAGTAAAAAATTGCACGAAATTGTGAGCTACTAGTGGTCTGCTGCTGTTGCCTTAGCACTGCCACTATGTCAAATAAGTATTCAGGATTGTTTTTCTTAAGACCAATTATTCTGGACAAACGGTTAGCTTTAGCCAAAATTAGAGCAACTTTGTATTTTAGCAAGCTATGGCCCTAAGCCTGATGGAAGACCACAAGTCTGGTCAATCGCCACTCGTGCCAAGTTTCCTCCATGATTTTTTTTTTTTTTTTTTTTAAGTGGGCAAGTTTCCTTTAAACCATGGAGTATGCTTCTTGGGACAAGTTTTACGTCTTAATGGCGCCACGGAGTTGAGAGCATTTATTAAAACTGTGTCATCTGTGTTAAAACAAATTCATCAATTATTGCTGCAGTAGGTGGTTCTGACGGGGAGTTCATGTGAATAAGGACCCGGGGGACGGTAAATAACTACAAGATAAAATGACAATGAGGAGGTTAATAGCATCATGAGAACTTCGAATGTCTTAAAGGTGTGATTGGGCTCACTGTGAAAGCAGGTTCTGAAATAAGAATGATACCCCATCCTTCTCACGGGGACGTGCAACATGTGCAACTCGCAAAGTTTGGAGGAGTGGCCTCATTTAGAGGTAAAAATTAAACCAGGTCTCGCAAAGACCCATTATGTTAAGAGTGCAATCTCTAATAAGATCATTTAGGAGCAAGGCTTTCGAGGACAGTGATCTAATATTCATGAAGCCGAGTTTCAAATGGGTCGGCCGATCATATTTGTTTGTAGTCACAGAATTTGTAGACATAATACTAATGAGATTGTGAAAGCTATGTCCCTTATTATACAGTATTTTGGGTGATCTTTGCTTCGACATGTAGAAAAATAGGTACCTAACTGTCAGTATGTAAGTGCTAGCGAGAGTGAGTACTGTGTCAATAACTGGACTTGTTGAGGAAGCATGGTAAAATTCTTCATTTAGGACTTCCTCAGTAGAAATCATGTCCCTGGGGAAGTCAGTAAGAGGTCAAAGATTGGTGCGTGGATTGCAATGCTATCAACTATAAACAATGGTATGTGTATTAAGATGATCCAGCATAGTGCGAGATACAGTAGCTCTAAACTTACAGAATTTACACCCTCTTGAACAGGCTTGCTAAAGGCCTGTGTCCCGACGTGCTCTCGTATGGGAAGTCATGGAAGGATCAAACAGTAGTCTACGTTTCTAAAAAAAGTGACGGCTCCTTCCCAGTTATGTTGAATGCCATCCATCCTCAGCAGGTTGGGCCTACTCTAGAAGGAGGACCAATCATTTACAAACTGCAATCCCTGCGCTCTCTTCCAGAGCATTTAAACATGAATAAGACCACAAGAGCGTTTAAAACTTACTTAATTACTAATTACTTAATTTAAGTAATTGCTTAATTTGAAATCAAGCACACCGTGTAGATCTGCATAGTGCTGCCTCCCTTCCAATCACATGAGACCTTCTAACTGGCCTTACTGTTGCCAACTTGTGATCTGATTGGCTATCGCAACTATCTACTAACTTTATGTGCCTGTTCACTTACAGTACACAGACGCCTGCACTGTTAATTCTGAAGGCCTCGGACAGATTTCATACAGCCTGGCGACACAAGTTAGCTGAATTCTGACTGGATTAAAAACTCTAACCTAAAACTACAACACTTGGAATGAGCGTAACCAAACAGATATAATATGACATGAAGAGAACAGAATAGGGAGAATAATTATAAATATATTTTTAGGAAAATTACATGCCTCTCATTATAATTATTATAATGATGTCAGGTTTTGTTAGACCAACAGAGAGGGTCTTGCTGGCCCTGAGGGCCAACCACTGGTATCTATCTATCCATCTATCTATCTATCTATCCCTCCTGTGCATTCACAGTTGCTATCCATCCATCCATCCATCCATCCATCTAGCTATCTATCTACGCACATTTGTGATATACAGAATCGTACACACTCACATATACACAGGTACATACTTTACAATATAGTCTGACATCAGACTTATTGCAGTTTAGTGTTAAGAGCCACAGTTTATTTTGTTGTGTTGCTTCACTTTTACTGCCCTATATTTTAAGTGCAGTGCAACAGTGTAATTACAGACATGGGGTTGATTTTGGGTGTAAATAGTAAAATGAGAAAAAGTTGGTTTGAGTGGGTGTGAACAAAAGTTATTTGGGGCTGATGATTGCAATTATCAGCATGAAAAAAAATGGCGGACAGACAATGAAGGAAGGGGGATGGGGCACTGACCACTGCCGGACCAGTAAAAAAAATGTAAGTCGCCCATGATACTATATTATGTCTCATTGCAATAATGAAATTATTGAAATACATTTAGGAAATATGATTTTTGTTGGGGTGGCTCGGTGGCACAATGAATAGCACGTCCGCCTCACAGTTCAAAGGTCCCGGTTCAAATCCACCTGGCTCCGACCTTCCTGGGTGGAGTTTGCATCCCGAGCCCATGTGGGTTCTCTCTGGGCGCTCCGGCTTCCTCCTACACTCCAAAAACAAAAAACCATGCATGGCAGGTGTATTGGACATACTTAATTGTCCTTAGGTGTGATTGGGTACGTGAATGGTTGTTCGGCTTGGTTATTTTCCCTATGATTGGCTGGCAACCTGTTCCTACTGCCGGAAGCCAGCTGAAATAGACGCCAGCAAGCCTGTGAATCCTGTGAGGACAAGCGGCTCTAGAAAATGGATGGATGGATGATTTTCGTTGTCATTTTTATTTTGAGGATTCAAAGCAACAACAACAAAATGGAACACCAACCTCGGAGCTCAGCAATAAAAAACAATAATATCCCCTGTGTCATTCCACATACACACTGACAAAAATCAGAAATCCCTATGTAAAAATTGATTCATTTTTTTTCTGAAACATATGTCTATGACAGGATTGTTTTCAGTGAATGTGCATATTCCACAGAGCATTTGGAACTCCGTTTGGAACGCCAGTCGGTGTCAGGTCTAAAGAGCAGCATTTCTGATGCTGTCTTAGATGGCGCTAGGCATAAAATGTGAGGTGAATAGCAGCTTTCTCAAAACAACAAAGCAACTCAAAACAAAAGTGGATGAGCCTTGCATGATCTCACCCGCCTACCTTACATACCGAGTTGAAAGAAAATTGTAACACAGGCAAATGTGAATCTTCGTAGACAGAAATGTTGAAATTTAATATTTGTTCTACTCATTTTTACAGCATTACAAAATGTTAAGAAGGTAAATGGCGTATTTGTCAACCATATTAAAACACAAAATCTATATTAAACAGAATATATTTTCCCCCATTTTCATACATTTTTAAAAAGCTCCACAGGGCCACTAAGGCAACACCAAAGAGCCACAGATGGCCCTGAAGCTGCGAGTTGCCGACCTCTGTCCTAAATGTATATTATAACCAGGGTAATGCACAAAATATCAGTCGGACAATGAACTGATCTGTGGCAGAAAAAAGGTTTGTCTTGAACATACACTGACACGAAAAGCAACCAAGGCCAGCAAAATAATTGTTTTCAATTGAAAATGATAGGCAAAGGCACTAGAGCTGTGATTCTTACCTTTTATCGAGGTGCTGAATCCCAACAGTTTCATATGCGCATTCACTGAATTTTTATTAGAAAACTAAAATATGTAATTTGTTTTTTTCAAATTCAAGACATTGACATAGGGTTTACTGGTGCAGTAATGCAATGAACTTTGTATTAAAATTGCATCCCATCAAATTTCGGTACACAACGTGAATCCCTATTTTATATAATCGCATAGTCACTGACTTTTATGCGCACCACAGTTAGTATGAAAGTATTATATCGACAAAGAAATCACACAACGCAACATCATTATCGTCACTAGACAACTACTGAGCACAAGATAGGCCAAGCAAATAGGTGTGCTCACCTGCAGGGAATACTGGCCAAGAAGTGCATGTCGTCAAGGATCAAATGAGTCGGATCCCCTAAGACTGAGCCAACATTGATCAGAAGTCAGAACTTGCAAAAGTGAGGTGCGAACATGAGATTCTAGTACTGGTTGATTGCACAATTCGTAGAAATCACTTGCATGGATCAGATTTTTTGTGTAATTCAAAATACATTTTTTATCTTTTTTTTTTTTCAGGCTACCTTTATTTGTTATTGAGCAGACGCTTGCTCCGACAGAGTGAAAAGAAAGATAAGTAGCTCATCATATCTCCGTGATAGAGGAGCAAAAGTCTCCAAGCTGTCAGCCTGTTGTCTGCTCACACACATCTTACCTGATGAATGATTCAGTATGCATAGTCTAATGAACAAGTGAGCCTCACAAAATGAGCTGCAAGGAACGATAGAGAAATTCAGCCTGTCGAATTTGTGCATTTGATAATGAAGATGAGCCCTATGGTCTTTTCATTCTTTTAAGTGTATGTGGTTTTAGCTACAAATGACATACATACATTACTTACATACAATATGTTGTTTCTAACCTGGAGAAACCCGGGGATTTATACACAAACTCTTAAATAAACACTGGACACCCTCTGTGGTTTTGGTAGTACTGTATTGATTTACAGACTTTGAGACCTGCCAAAAAAGAAAAAAAAAATCCATCCATCCATCTAGTGGATGACTAAGGTGAACAAGATACTCATCAAAACAAGTCCACTTCATGAACTATAATCAATGCTTTCCAGTCTTGGGCAAGTTACTTCCAAACTGTAATGTGTTTTTTTATTACCTATTACTGTCATTTCAGAGTAATTTGTTACAAGGCATTACACGATACTGTATTACATTACTTTTATATCACTCTCACAAACATAACTGGATATATGGATTTGGCATTCTAATTGTAGCTCGTTACGCTCATTACACATTCAGTGGATGGCTGGCTTAAGCCTAAAAACAGTACAAATCATTTCATCTGTATTGTAAACATTTAACGACAAGGCAATGCCAATCTTTTTTTGCGTGTTTTAATCCCTTTAATACTTCTCAGCATAGTGATGCATTAGACAGAAGCAGTTAGTGCATTCCACAATGTCAATGTTAATATTCAAATTGAAGTTCAGTTGGCTAGGTTAGGGACAGATATTTAAAAAATAGATGGTTTCGGAAGGGCTCACGATAGCAGCTAGACAACATCATCGTTATTGTGTTTAACATACTGTTTAACATGAGTTTTTAATACACATTGAACACAACTATTTACATTATAGACAACAGCAATTGCGCAAAGACTGGGAGAACATGCAGGGAGGACATGCAAAACACACAGGAATGCTGAATGCGATGGCACAAACTGTAAACTGTGAGGACATGCTAACCAATCGGCCACTATTCTGTCCTGTAAATACTTTTGATATTTTTTATGACTGCAACAGCAAAATTTCCATCGCACGGCTCTGGGAAAACGCTTTGTGTTTGCCATTTGAAGTGCGATTGTAATAAAATAAGGATTGGCTTTTTTTTTTTTTTCAGGTCCTTTGGTAGACTTGGTTATTCTTTTCTGTTTTAGTCTAACCTGTTTAAACTGTAAAAAAAAAGTAGCTGACAGTTGTTGAAAGCTGATTTGTATTGATTTTTTTTTCTTTTGTTAATGTTAAAAAGTATACAGTTTTTATAGATAATCCTTTTTATTGGTGAAAGGTTTTCTCTTTCCGAGGGGAGCTTTGCAAAATATAATTGAGAAGCGCTTGTTTAACTCAACCGAACCACATTTTCTGTCGATTTTTTTTTTGTTATTAGCTCCATGTTATCTGTTCACATTTTTAAATCAAATCCACGACATTGACACATTATTTGCCTGTGTTTTGTCGGGCACTATTGTTTTAACTGATGGTCTTTGTGCAATTCCCAATTGTAAATTTTCAAGAGGCTTTTGGCAGCTTTTGTTGGTTTTGTATTTGCGTGTACACGCCAATACATAAGTGTGTATGACAATGTTAAAAACATTTTTAAAAATAATCAGTCAGGGAGTGCAATGTGTATATGCCAATATATAATACATACTTTTTGATAAAATAACCTGTTTTTGAGTGTGTATGAAATGTATTCACAATTTCACACCAGATTTTAATGATGTTATCCATGAAGGAATAACAGATTTTACCCCCAAATTGTTGGGAAGCAGACCGTTGAAATTAGGGACAACAATCACCATTTAATGACTGCACGAGTACTATTCTACTGCGCTCAAAATCAGCATCTTCGAACCCTCTCTCTTTATTTGATTCAGAAGTCTCTAACTACATCATGGGTCCCGTCCCAGAAAGAAAAAAACATGGCCGTGTACTCGACCTTGTGTGTGTGTGTGTGTGTGCGTGTATGATTAGTACATGTGTGGCAAAGCATTCTGTGTGTGAAGATATTTTGTAGATAACAGGTGAAATGATATCTTTCTGCAGTTAAGCTTGAGCAGATTGATCAGGGCTGTCCTTCCCACAGCCAGGTTTGAGACAGCAACCTTAGCAAACAATCTTACATTGCAAACAGTGCATCCATTCAAAGCATTTCTTCATTGCAAGCAACAGTATTGTATAGTGTATAATCACTTTTACAATTGTTCTGACATTAACATTGCTTTTGTCTATTTTCTTCTCAGCCTTGTGTACTGATGAATGTGCCCATGGTCGGTGTATCTCTCCTGAGACCTGTCAATGTGAGCCCGGTTGGGGAGGTCTGGACTGCTCCAGTGGTGAGATCAAATCTGTTTTTTGTTGTTGTTGGATTTTTTTTTTTTTTTTCAGGGGGTTTGGCCACCGATGTGGCTGCATTGTATGCTTTTCACAGAGACAATACGTGATGTTCAAGAACAAAAAACAAGTATGGGGATATTGAAGAGTGTGTTGGATGTGTTGGATGTGTTGGATATGTTATGTGTAGCTTTATCTTGTAAAAATCCTGACTGCAAGTGAAGTGATCATTATGTATGCACAGTCTGTCTACTTAACTTACATTCCAAGGTAAAAAAAAACAAAACAAAAAAAAAAAACATCGTGAGCCTTCAAAAAATGACCAGTGAAACTTGAAAGGATCGTTTTTCATCAATATCACGTGGTGAGCGCAAATATATACTTTTTCACACAATCGAAATGAACTAAGGCAGAAGTGAGAAAGCAGCTTTTTTGCGCAAAGCATATTGCTGCTTTTTGAGCAAATGGGTCCAGGAGTAGCATCTTTATGGAGAGAGATTATTACTGAGAGATTTTTTTGCAACAGAGAAGTGCTTGTGACAAGTGGTAATAACTCTGCTGTATTTCATTGGATCATCAGTCTCATTATTTTCTTTCCACAAACTCTCACAGCCTACACTCCAATCTGTTTGCGTATGGCCGTATTGACATGTCATTAGTCACACAGCCACCACATTGTTTACCTTGCTTTATTGCTGCCATGGGGTTAAGCAGCTGAGGCATGTCTGAAACGAATGCTAGGTAAATTTTCCACCTCCTACAGAGTAAGCAACGATAAAACGTAATATATGCCAAAAGTTTTATTTTTTGTGGGGGGTCGGTAGTGAAAGGGTTAAAGGGGCCCTATCATACATGAAAAGTCAACTTTTTGGAGCTTTTCCATGTTACAGTGTTGATTTCTCACTCTAAACACCCTCAAAGTGTTATTTATCTTTAATGAGGCATTTCTACACTGCAGTTTCCTCCCATATTCCAAAAACTTGCACAGTAGGTATATTCTAATTTGTCCCTAGGTGTGATTGGGTGCGTGAATGGTTGTTTGTCCTTGTGTACCTACAATTGGCTGGCAACAAGTTCAGGGTGTCTCCTAGTCGTAGACAGCTGGGATGGACACCAGCGAGCCAGTGACCCGAGTGAGGATAAGCGGCTATAGAAAATGGTTGCGTGCATGATGCATTTCTAAGCATTCCTTGCCACCGATCCACCCAAGCAGATAAACAGGACTTGAAAGGAAATTTATGACAGAAGAAATTCTTACCTCCCCTACACTGCCACTTTACCGCCCGTGCAAGACTAAACACCTGAATTCCCCAAATATAAGATGCACCCGTGTACAAGACGCACTCTTATTTTGGGATCAAATTCTGGTATTTTCTATGTTAGCATGTATACGACGCACCAACACTTTGGCAACAATGTAAAAACTATAGCAAAACAGAATAGATTTCTTTTGTAAACTTCATATTTTCTGGTGTTCCTATCCATAAGTTATACATTTGTTGCGCGTTATGCGTGTTTCAGATTTCCCACATTGTGAGCGGTCAGTGGACTCTTTGCCCGGGTAATGTTAAATGCGCTCGAAGCTGTTGTTTTCACAGAAGCAAATGATCGAGTGGTGAAAAAGTGTGTATGGGAGCACACAGCTGGACTATCAACGTCAGTAGGAAATTATTCACAAATGGGCAGAACTATTGTTAAGAAGACCGAGTTCCCACGGGGACTAATTTGATATGAGGAAGGGATTTTAGTGAGAGGAGTGCATTGATGCTGTTTTGCATTTTAAAGTCAGTAAAAAGCTTGTTTTCGTCTATTTATTCAATGCTGGGATAGTCTCCAACACCCCGAGCCTCACGAGGATGAGTGCTCAAGATGATGGATGTTTCGTGGCTGGCCAGCATTGAACGACGTCATGAAGGTGGCAAGGCAGCCACATGGTGAGTGAGATGTGTGGCCTTAGCTAACAACACTTTTTACTTCCAGTTTTTTTTAAAGCTTGTATTTTATTACGGTCTGAGGTTTCGGAAAAGATGAGATATTGGTTTGATCACCCTGTACATGTTGATATTGGCATTCTCATGGTGTTATGTGAATGCTCAGACACATCAGAAATTAGCTGGAACATCCGTTATGTCCATTCTTATATCATAACTGTATTTCTGCCTCTCAGCTGATTATTGTTTCTTAGTCTCATGCCATCAAAATCCGTATTTCCAGTTTTATGCCAAACAAGTAAATATTGAATTCATGATAGGATTTAATTTCGACATTCATGCAGGCTCACATTTTGGCATCCTTGTGATGAATTTGATTCTCAAGCTCTAAATTCCTGCCCTCTTCTTGAATCCTGCCCACTCAATTTGAGAAAAATGACAGAGGCTTTTACACACCTATGTCTTGTGTGAAGTCGAAATTGCATACGTTACCAACTTCAGAAGACTTGAGGAATAAACATCTTCAATTTATTTAGCAGATTCCACCAAGCATTTCTGAACCAGAACTGTGCTGTTTTGATTTCATAAATAAAAATAATTCAGGGTTTTCATGGACAAACCACACACTCACACACACACACTTTTCAGACTGCCACTGAATGCTCTTGCCGTGAGGGCTCGGCGTTACCATGGCGGTGGGTTGAAAAAGAAAATCTCAGTATATCTGAAAACTAGCTGTGGACTGGGGGTTTGTGTTGGTCAGTCTGAGTCAGTGCTCATTGGGTGGCTAAAAGCGTCACCATGGAGATAGACCGTTGGGAAAAAAAAGTCTGTCTCAAAATGCACCGTGTTCAATGGTCTCTCAAAATTTTAGTGGCGCCATCAAAAGCAGTCTTTACACTGTCACACTTGGAGAAGGATTTCAACTGTCTCATGCTGAGACTTCTGTGCTGGTGGTGCTAGCGGTTGTGGTGATGGTGCGGGTACTCAGGGGTTTGAACTGAAACCGTTGGATGGATGTACTTGATTTGATGAAAAAGCATTCTCTTAAATCTGGAAAGTCAAACAACAAATAATTGGCTAGGGCTGGGCGATTTAAATAAAATCTCACAGGTTTTTAAAAAAAAAAAATGCAAATTTTGACTATTTATTTCCCTCCTCCTATTTTTTTTAAGAAAACAAGTAAACATGACAGAGGAAATACAAAACAAGTTTAACTTTTATTTGAGCTAGCGTTTAACATACATAATTCCATCCATCGGGGCTGCAGCTTGAGCTGGGAAGCTCAGACTTCCCTCTTCCTGGCCACTTCGCCTTTCGGCTCAGTTCTTTCTTCACCACGACAGACTGGTACAGAGCCCACTCTGTGGGCCGAAACCTTATCATGGTGGAGAGGTTTGTGTAGCCCAATGATCCTAAGAGCTAAGTTGTCTCGGGTTTTATGTCCCTGACAGGGTCACCCATGGCAAACAACCCCTACGTGAGAGATCAGACTAAATACGGACCATTGACCCTTAATGATGAATGACATTACTGGAGGTGGGGCTTGTCCGTGAGCACCTGGTGGCCGGGCCTTCACCCATGTGGCTCAGCCCAAAGTGGTAACATAAGGCTCACCTGCTGTGAGAGGGGCCGTAGGGTTCGGGTACAGTGTGAGCCGGGGGCCGGCCGAAGGCCCTTGGCGCAACCCGGCTACAGAAGCTAGCTCTTGGGACATGTAAGGTCAGCTCTCTGCTAGGGACGTAGCTCGAGCTAGAGTGTGAGGCGGAGAACTTCTGACTAGATAGAGGACTCACTTCCACGCAAAGCTTGGGCTTTGGTAGCAGTCCTCTCGAGAGGGGTTGAACTCTTTTGCTCTCTGGAGTTGCCTGCGGTGAGAGGCAGAGAGCAGGTGTGGTCATACTTATTGCCCCCCGGCTCAGCACCCGTACATTGGGGTTCACCACAGTGGAAGCGAAGGTAGCCTTCCTCCGCCTTAGGGAGCGGGAACAGGTCCTAACTGTGGTTTGTGTTATGCACCAAACAGCAGTTCAGAGTGCCCACCCTTTTTTGAGTCCTTGGAGAGCGTGCTGTAAAGCGCTCCCTCTTGGCATTCCCTCGTTCTGCTGGGGGACTTCAATGTTCACATGGGCATTGACAGTGAGACCTGGGAGGAAATCCGGGGATTCCTACTGCACACGTTGGCAAACACTTGGCACTACTAGTAGTCTTACTGCTTTGAATAAGATTCCTTCAGATGTGGCAGATTTCTGATAGATTTCACTCTAATGTCTTTTATGAGCATGCCACTTGCCTTGTTATGCTAAGTTGTTCTCTAAGACTCCAACAGAGCTTCTGACATAAAACACAGCTTCTCTTCCTGGCATCCATGTCATGAAAAGCCTGTTAAGGATTTGCAACAACATAAATCTGCTTTTCAGCTTTCCATCAGTTGTAGCTAGCTTCGACACACATTCTTACTTCTTTCTCTCATTGCCAGCTCATCCATACATAACCAGATGCATCACGGTGTCCTTGCAGGATTTGTCATTGCATGTATCTAACCCTGCATCGTTTGCTAGTCTGTCTCCAAGTACAGACAATCAATAAGCATAAAAAGTCATTAGTTAGGATATTTCTTCTTCATTTTAAACATTATTATTTAGCAATACAACAAATGTAGTACAATATTTTAAAAAAAAAAAAAAAGACAGACAATGACTGTGAAAATGGACCCCTCAAGAATAATGAATATGGCTTAGAAGAGGTATCCCAAAACACCGGTTCACGACCCAGTACTGGTTTGTGAATCAATTGATACCTGAAATAATATTTTTTTTTCCATTTTTGGTATCATCTGAGTCTGAAATATATCTATTGTTTTAAAAACATTTTATTTCGAAAACTGATGAGTTTGTCATGAATTCGCTTTGTTCACTTTTGCACCAGATGATTTTATGTACTAATCAGAGTTTGGTAAATAAATATAACGACATTTATCAGAAAAACCTCAAGATGACCACGCTTTAGATCGCATATTGTGACTCTTCAGTAAAAGGCTTGACGGCATACAGCATAAAAAAAACTGATGATTCACTGTGACAATAAAAGCCTCTGTAACTTGACCCAGATGGTCTTGTCTTTACATTTTTAAAGCTTGTTTAAAGTTCAGCCCTAAACACTTGTAAAAAAAAATCTAACAGCACCTGAAAAAATAAATATCTCAGTGTCACAGAGGAAGTCCAATGAAGTTGTACATTTCATCACGATATATGAAGTTATATAAAAAATTGGGAGGCATATCTAACAGCGCTAAATCTACAAAGTGTCACTTGAGCCCTGCCCTACCCTCAGCAGGAAGTCAATTTTCTCTCCCCAAGACACCTGATTTTAACCATTAGCTCATCAACAGGCTCTGTTGGCTCTTGAAAATAATCGTAATCATTTGAATCAGGTGTGTTTGAAAGAGGAAACTGGAAAACATGCAGGACACCGGCCCTCGGGGACTGGAATTGCCCACCCTTGATTTAGTCAGGAATGGAATCCTGCTTAAGACATTGAACCTTATCCGCATAAAGTCCAAAAGTAACAACTGTATGTCTCAGTATTCACAAGGTTAATAAGAGCTTTTAAAAGGAAACGAGGCAGGTTGTGATTGGCAGAAGGGTGAAGTGTTAGTTTTGATGCAAGACGGTGTAAATGTTTCTTTTTTTCCTTAGCATTCACACATTTAGAGACGCGTACATGGGAGCATGTGTTTCTCACATCCACTCACCTTCTTTGCGTTCGCTACTTGAGCTTACGGAACAGAGTTCATGAGATGTGCAAAGTAAATAATTTATACGGGTCTAAAAGGTTAAGTTCTCTCTAAGACGAGATGGAGGTGTGATCTGCCAGAAAAAGAGGAAAAGTAGGCCCAAGTAAAACGTGACATGTTTCTTGAGAAGATGAGTTTTCAATCCCCTCTTGTACATAAGCGGTGACTCTGCAGTCCTGAATGAGATGGGAAGGTCATTCTTCCACCGGGAGACTGGGGGAACAAAGTCTCAAGCTCCTACAAGCAATCATCGAAGGAAAGAATGAACTAAGCCGCTGGTTTGAGCTGATAGGCTGCTGTTGGCTAAAAAGGAGACAAAGACCTCAGGGAATAGTCTGCTGTTAGGCCTTTCATGAAGATTTATTTATTTATTTTTTTATTACAAAAAGGTACCAAGGCTGGCTTGCGCAGCTCCTACTATGTTTGGTTCTGTAAACGGTTGTTCAAGGACTTTGCTTGATTTGTTCCAGTTTACGACACGGACTAAAAAATAATGGCAGGGACTCAGCACTAACATAGATGAATTAAGTTAAACTGAACAGTGCGGCAAGCAAACACCGATGGAATTAATTATGAGATAGGAGGAGATACCTGGTGCCTTTGTAGTCATTGCTTTCTTGATGAGATAAGAGCTTGTGTCCTTTCTTTCTGCAAGGACATAAAACCACGACTGATCATAAAATGATCACAAGTCATCACAACACTTGTCTCGATACTCACTTTTAGCACAACCTCAGGAATTATGAACTTTATGGAAATGAATTGATGTTACCGTTTATACTGTCCATAGGTCTAAAACTCCAGTCCTCGAGAGCCACACGTGCATGTTTTCAATGCTGCTCTCTTAAACACAACACACCTGATTCAAATGATAAGGATAATTTTCAAGCTCCCGCAGAGCCTGCTGATGAGCTAATAATTTGCACCAACTATAGGGTGCGGTAAAAAGCATGGCCTGCGTACAATAACACTACACCATAACAGATGTAGCAAATCCTAATTTTAACAACGTGTTGACGCTAGCACGTCTCGACAAAAAGGAAGGAAATTTTGTGTTGTAAACTATGTCCTACTAATAAATGAACATTTAAAAACAGATAGGAACCGACAACACAAAGGTGAGTGTAACATGCTTGTGAGACCAATGTGTGGATGAGCAACCAACCCCCAGGAGTTGTTCACAACATTTAAGACCGGTTTCCACAAAGAGGAAGAGGAACATTATATTAAGAAGCAACCAATGCCCAAAACTAATAATATATAAATCCGTTTTGGTGACCATGTTTTTAAGTCATGACAAGAAGTCTCAAAATGACTTCTTTTCACCTGTGAATCCCTTTGAGAGTTTGGTGATTCAGGGCTAAAATTCATTTGATTTGATTATGGAACTAGTGAGCCCCAGAATTGGAGTGGCACCATCATCTGTTCACAAACTTTCATGAAGCAGGAAGCAGTCTACTAACTGCCAAAAGAAAAAGGTTAAACAAAGAAAACAATGCCTAAGAATTTTAAATGTTTATTTATCTTTGGTGTTGTATGTGATGATGCAAACCTTGGGCAGACTGACTGCGATACCCAACACAAACACAACATTTTATAACCCACACTGTCAAGAGGACTTGCCCTTCTGCCAAGTCTAATTAACGTCTGTAGCTTTGTCAGCACAGTATAAGTTTGGTCAATTAATTAACCAGAAAACTTTTCTACAAAAAAAGCACCACAATCCCTAAGGGGAAACCAGCACTAACACTGATAAGTATAAGCCATTTTTGTGTGTGCGCAATCATGATCCAGCAATATTTAAAAACAGAAAAAGTTCTATTACAAATGGGATGCATAAAACCGTCTCTACTTCTTTCCAACTTTTGACCACCCAAAAGAATAAATAAATAAATTTCACATGCCAGTCATAATTTTTGCTTCTTGGAACAGAAAGCACAGCAGAAAGCACATAAGGAAATGACTCCAAAGTCTAAAAGAACATTTTTTTTTCACTACTCACAATAAAATGTAAACTCAAGTAGCACAATAATAAATGGGAGTCATTATCGAGTATAACTGACTGAGTTTTTGATTATAAGTGTGGAAGTTGGCATGCAATTTTCCAGGAATTTTCCAGGCGGTGAATTTTAACAGCAACTTCTTGTCAGAGAAATGATATCGTATAGTCACTAAGGCTGATTTCGTCCAACCCGATTTATGAATTCAAATCTAAGTGGTGTTTCCCAAGACTTTAATGCACGCCACAGGAATTAAATAAACTTTAAGACGTCTGATGCAATGCACACGTTTTCCAGCGTATATAATTTTGTGCTATGAATGCTCTTTAGAACAAAGAGACGTTATCAGCAAAGATATTTTCATCTGTGAGTTAACATGAAATGTCATCAATCATATTTGTCTAAGGCAACCTGGAGAAATGCACTGGCACCTCACCTCAGAAACCACTGATTAGCCATTTTCCCTCTAATCCCATGTGAGCTCACGTTGGCCAACCCTGTGATAGACAACCCATTAAAGAGTAAAACCACTTGCCCACTCGACACTGTTTCCTCACCTGCTTCTCTAACCACCCCCATTGCTCTCTCCTAACTGCAGTCCGATTAATTTCCACAAAACGTGTTTATCATCTACTGCCGGCTTTCAGCCGAAGTGACTGGCACAGTAGATCCTTTCCATATCACAGAATTTTTTTTCTTTGACTTGAAAATAGGTAGAAAATATTCATTGGCTGTCTTTCACCACTTCAGTCCTGAGATGAGGCACAGTAACAGCTTTCATCCCTTGTCCCACTCCTCTCAAGTTTGCACACTCCACACCCCTAACACATCACAGATATAGAAAACCCTTCAAGTTAATGGTAATTCTCAGAAACAGTGCTATATATATTTTATGAAAGGGCCCACATAAAGATAAACACAACAGATAAAGAAAGTAATTTTAATGAGTGGATGTCAAAATATCCTAACTACCCTAAATGTCTGAGACCGACTTTTTCTCTAGCGATGACATTTGGCATTTAGAAATGTGTCAATGCCTTTTGTTAAATACCCAATAAATAGTGTAGTTGCTTCTAATTAACAAGTTACATACACTAAATTTACTGCACAGACATGGACACATCATCAGTGTTCTAGTATCCTAGAATGTTGTTTCAGGTCTTGCAACAGACACCCTCCTCGAGGCGTCCCGACCGAGTTGATCAAATCTGTTCCCAAGTAGCCTGCTACACCCACTACAACCACTGCTCTCCCTTTTTCAAGCAGATCCATCTGGAGGCTTTTTCCGCTGCCTCCGTGTTGTTGCCTATGGCCCTTCTCCGGTTCTCACCCATTATGCTTAGTGTTCCATAGGCTTTGCTCAGGGAGTAGCTGGCAAACCCTCGACAGCCTACCTCCACTGGCATGCACCTGGTTTTCCACTCGTTCCTCCGACAGTCTTCCACAAAGTACTTCTTAGCTTGCCCGTGCTCTCCGCAACACTTTCTCCACTTCGCTAGAGCAGGGCTCCTTGAGTTTGAACCCCAATGTAGGCTCTGGTGGTACTGCTAGTGCTTTGCATGGGCCCAGTGGATGCTCTCTGATAGGGTCGCTGTACGTAGCCTTGAGGTGGTTGTTTGGCATCCTTAGAGCAGGTGAGGCGGGCAGACCTCTTTTGGGCAAGAAGCTGCTTGGTCAACTTGAAGGGATTGGCCAGGAAAGCTGTTCTCAGGAAACTCTGCCCTCCGCAGGGTCATGAGAATTGATCTCAGATCCGCTAGGCCAGCTCTCACCACTTCTTCTGCTTCCTTGTACTGCCTCTTCAGCAGCTTGAGCTCTCCCCTGAAACTCTGAATTTTCCTTGCTCTGTGGTTTGGAGCATAAGGTCGATGTCAAAGGTCGATGTCTCCAGCTATCCTTTGTGGGGTTTGCATATTTTACCCGCTCTGGGTGTACCCCGCCTTCCCAGTTGAAAAAGGTGCAGTTTTTTTTTTTTTTTTAATCAGTCTGAAGGTACTCAGTAGGAGGGGGAAGGTAGATTGTAGTGACTAGAAAAATTCCTTCCTGGAAAAGGAATTCTGATAACAGTTGTTTTTGGAGCAGGCTGGCCAACTATTTGGTTGGCCTTGAACTGTATAGCATGAGGCTCATAACAGGGCTTCAGTTAGCCAAAGTAGCAATCAATTATTTTGAGACAAAACACGTCCTTCTTCACAATGACCGCCGTTACACATGAGGATTGTACAACCTCATCCACATTGCAGTGAGATCCACTAGCCACCCGAGTCTGAATGTTGTTCGCTCTCCCAGACGCCTCCAAAAAAATTGCAGCTTGTTCTCCAATTCAGCTGCACCCATCTGAGAAAATGTTCAATTAATCAGATATCTACCATTTCCAATAAGGAGGATCTCCGTTATCAAAATTCCAAAAATGTAGATGGTCTCCATGTCCTCTTGGGAATATTGCAGAGAGACGGCAACAAACTCCCTGACATCCTGGGCCCTCCGAGACCACCAGAAATGGTGTTGCAGAACCTGGAGTTTGATTCATCCCAGCATGGCACATGAACATAGGGGAGTGTCCCCATTGCAGAACCTGAGCATGAACAGAATCTGTGATAAAAGACAATCCTTAGGGCCCAAGCCAGGATCTGGTTGCTGTCATTGTGCCACCAGAACCACTCGATGGACATCCCACTTAGTCGCCTCAAAGAAGCATAAGGAAGGGTCTTGGGTTCTTGTTTTTCTAGAAAGAGATCATTGATGCAGGAGAGCGCATCAGGTGTGACATTATGTGAGACTGAATGATTGCACAGAGAGAAATAAAATTGCCTTATTAACAAAGCCCAACCAGCTTGATGTGGATTTAGGGCAGTGTATCTCAAATAGGGTACTCATACCCCTGGGGGTACAGTAAGGAACTTCAGGAGTTCTCGAGATTTTAATTAAAACAAATAAACATGCAAAAATCCTTTAAAAATAGTTATTGAATTAATTGTTTCAGGAAAGCATAAGTTCATAAAGCAAATTTTATGTTCAGTAGGTTATTGAATTTCATTATTTTAAAGGACCAGATTCTCCCCCATGCTAGAATGGTTCGACCCATTATGTGCCACCTCTCGTTACCTGCCAAGTTAATGATTTCTTTTTGAGAACAGGTGTAACACTTTATGTTGATTATTTTTTTGCGAACAAATATTCATTGATGAAGTTAATGATTTATTTTTGTGAACAGAGCTCTACTGTAACCCCAAAACAGGACCTTTTATTTTTCATATTTTTCTGTAAACAAATATTTATTCATAATAAAAAAAAAATCAGAATAGGTCGGACACTTTATATTGATTATTGTTTTGTGGAAAAATATGTATTTCTCTCTCTTTTAAACCCCAAAACACTTAGCACTGGTTGAAGGGTACTCGGCTGAAAAAAATTTCACAGGGCGTGCGTCACTGAACCACTGATTTAGGGGACTCAGCCCCTTGCTGGCATGTGAGTTAATCTTTTTCTGTCAGTACCAGAAAGGAGATTTCAGCAGCTACCACAGTCAACAGTTTCACGACTGCTGACATTATAGTGTTTCTCTGCAGGGGACAAAACCTCCTAAAATGAGAGCTTGAAATAAACAGAAAGTTCTCCATGGACATGCAATCTATGTGCGAGTTACGAGGTTTTAACCAGGGTGACCCAGAAATAATAGGGGACGAAGGACAAAAGATGACCGAAAACCTTATGACCTTATGTTCACTCGAAATTGTGAGGGAAACAGAAGATGTCTGGTGTGTAACAGTCTCTAGGGGACTTCCGTCAATAGCAATGACATTAGCAACAAATCTCGATTGATAAAACTGACATCTGCCCCTGAGTCTGCCAACACCTGGAGAGAGAGAGTTATTGGGGGCGGAGACATGCAGACATGAGAAGGTTTACTGGAGGTTTTCATGTCTCTCACCAAAAGACTGGCAATCTGGTTCGCAAGGGAAACTCTTAAGGTTGGAGTGGGCACTGGCTGATGAAAAAAAAAATGCATAGATGCTGTGAAATCTGCATTTATCCTGGGAGAGGCGGTTTGCATAGGTTCTTTCCTGGCAACAGCAGTCTCAAAGAGAGAGAGAAATAACTTAATTGTCTGGCTGACCAATTATGGAGTAGTGGCTTGAGGGAAGGAAGGATGGGCAATTGTCAATCTGAAGAAGTAGGAAAATTAACTGCTCATGAGACTCAGGCTCATTCCGAGTGGACAGCTGATCCCGAAGGTCCTCAGAGAGTCTGCAAACCGAAGCCGTCCGTGGTCCGGCCCTATTCCATCCACTTTCAGAGCCCAAAATCCTAAACTCGATGGCGTAGTCCACAGCTGAATGAGAGCCCTGACCTAATGACATTGCCAAAGGATTGGTTAATAAAGGGGCTGATTAAAATTCTACACATCTGAGAAGACAAAGATGCAAATGATTTTAATATCTTTGAATGACTTTGAATTCCAAAAGGAAATGGGCCACGATGCTTTTCCCTGTAGTAAGTTAATAACAAAAGCCAACTTGGCGCAATAGGTCCAATATGCACTAATGTGTTGCTCATAAACCAAGAAACAGTTTAACAGGAATCATCCATTTTCTGCACCGCATATCCTCACTAGAATTGGACACGGGTGAGCTGGATTTTCAAATTTCCACAGAATTGCATTTCTGGATGCACAGAATTTGCGTAGCTTTCTGGCGACAGATACAAGGAGCCTTGGCTGCATGAGCAACGGGAACGTCTGCGATGCGGCGGATTTCGACTAGCCGTTTCGAAGACAAATCATTGCTGCCCCGACAGCGGGAGTAGCCAATTACTGTAGCTGCAAGAGTTAGCATTCAGGCTATAGCCCTGGCTGCATGGAGTCTTAACAAAACTTTAGCATCGCTAAATTTCTGAAAGTTACAAGCAATCACCACCAAAATTCACATGTACAGTCCTTCTCTCATCCATTTTAAACTTACAAAAACAATCAGCACACTAATTTGGATTTTTGTGGACATGATCAAGATGTTTCCTGATAAAATCCCTTACCTGTATATAATGATTAATAAGATCCGTATTATTGGGGCAATGGTTCTTATATTTTTCTTTCTGATACTAAGTGAAAATAGAACATAACAATCCAGGCCATGAGACAATATTCTGCTTGTCTCCTTACTTCAATAATGTCCTCTGACTGAAATGTCAGTCAGGCAATCTCCTCTCAATTTGGGGGCGTTACAACTTGTGCTAAATTGGCGCAAAAAAAAAAAAATCCTTATCATGACAGTTTTTCAGTGGGGTGAATTTTAATGCTGAACTTATTTTTACATACAAACCTATTATAAAAATGCCAATAGTCATGCATTGTTTCCAGCTTTTGAAGAATTGCAGATTTTTTGTCTAATCATTGTTGTTTTTTTTAATGTGGCCCTAATCGCTTGTACAATTTTGAGATTGATGTGTCTCTCAATTGTTGTACTCTCAATAAAATAATCATCCTACAACTTCACTCTTGGGGTCTAGTGGGTGACTCCCTTTTCGTCATTTGTTCAATGAAGGTCTGGCCTCTAACCCAGGTCTGGCCTCCAACCCAAGCCAAATGGAACAGTCATTGTAACTCAGATTTAAGGCCTATGTTGCATAATACAAGATCATTAAAATATAATTAGCTTACATTAAAGCAAGGTGCCCCCACCAAAAAACAAACAACAAATAAACTCCCTCAAAGCAATCAAGTGAATTGTTGCCAGATCTCATGCAACACTGAACAGTAAATATGATGACCAATTCTAATTATAACAATTATACGGTGTTGAAACCTTGAGAAAGGGGCATTGCAAGGAACGTCACATTAGTTGTGGATGAGTGCAATTTTGCCCAGTTTCAAGTATGTTTCCTTCAAACAACAACTTGATCATCAAGATGCACAACCATAATGTATTATATGAAGACACAAAGCCACTGGCCAGTCAGTGTTACACTAAAGTGACATCCTGTGAGCTGTAATCTGCTTCATCCATCTGTTCAGCCCGCCCCCTCATCGACCCATGTCCAAGCTGGCTGAAATATGCTGCCACTAATTACAATTATTAATTGAAAATAGGAAATCAATGGTTCTGAATTAAACGCAAGTGCACATATGGGTTTATGGGTCAATCGACGCCTAACAACTCAACTTTGTTTGGTATAGTTTCAAAGGGCTGTTACATTATCTGTAAGCGTCCACTGCACATGTATGACATGCTACATTTCTGATCTTATAGCCCTGCTGTTTCTTTTTAAAATATTGTTGATTAATTTGTCAAAGGGCTGTCGCAGTCTAAACATTCTTTTATGAAATAGGCCAAAAAATGTCCTGTCCAAAAATGTCAACTTCAATAAAGTGCTGAATACAGCGTGAACATAATTTAGTGTAGTTAGATATTTATAGATTGTATGTTGATCATGCAACTCTATGCAGGCACTCCTATTTCCAAATGTCAAAATCTGTCTCAAGGGGAGTCCTTTTAGATTATAAATTGTACCTTGTTCATTAACACATTTTTTTCATCACACTAGTCTAACTGAATAAATGATCAAATAATGTTCCTGTATATTTTTTAATCATTTAGTTGTGTGATTCTTAATGTATTTATCTAATTTCAGAACCAGTTCGACTTTTATTTGTGATACTGTATTTCTCCTAGTTCAAGTCGAGTTTTTTTGCCCTCATTTTCAACCCCCATAATAGGGGAGTCGACTTTTAACCGCATAACTCAAAACAGACCAAATTTTTTCTACATATCTGTGTTTGAATAACATTAATTTGAATGCACAATAAGTAATATACCATGTACAAGGCATATGTACTCTGATTCGATATAGTATGTATCCGTTTTAGAGCGTTTGCATAGAACGTTGAAAAATGCATTTCCGTCAAGGGCCGCCTTATTGCCTCTTTGTTGTCAACAACGAGGCTGCGTGGATACATTTTCTGGCAGAATTTGACGCCTTATGAAAAGGAAAATACAGCTTGACTTGTCTCCTTCAGCCCTTGGATGTGCGCTTGAACAAGCCGGCATGGATGTCGGCAGGTGGAGGGAGAAACAGCGAAGGGCAACATTCCTCCCAACCGCTCTGATCTCACAACAGTTGTCGCTTGAGTAGAGAACATCCCAAGTAAGATGATGAGGAAATCATCTCAGAAGACCTTCATTTAAAACAAATTTTAAAAAAACTGGACGGGCTATTTGGCGAATAGTGATGATAGTGATGATGACTTTTAGGGCTTTTTGACAAATTAATATTCAGCTATGTCAAGATATGAAGCACTGAAAATTCAAATCATTTTATTGTTGCGATTAGTTTCACTATTTACGTGTACGCACACCTTGACTCACAGTTTTGTCCAGTTGATAAATGAAAGGTAAAATATTGGCAGATCAGAATTGTAATAATAACAATTGTAAACAGTGCAAAAAGTATGCCAACCATTAAAGCCAACATGAGATGCATGCGTCACGCTCTCTATTCCGCCATGACTTCGGCACTCTCTTGCGAATCAGCAATATGATCCAGATCCTTTTCAATTCTTCTTAATTGGAATTTGTCTCAGCTTTTCATAACGTGTTTACTAACAATGTGAACAAGTTTCATCTTTTGGTAATTTGTTTTGTGAAAAGTTGGTACGTTGCGTCTTTTGATAAAATATTTTGTGAAATGTAACTTCCTTCACATGTACAAATGATGGCGCACACACCAGATACTCTTAGGATAAAAAAAAAAAAAGAGGGATGGCAATTATTCATGTTGTCAAATGCCTCCATACATATGACTTACATGCAGCTTTTATAATGAATGTGGATTGATTACGTTGTATTCTCATGAACGTTTACATATTTTCTGTGCTGCAGCGTGAGTTGAGAATGAGGAGTCTCATTACTCACTGAAGCACTTTGCTATGTGTTGAAGAAAAATAAAGTTTTGTGTCCCAAAAGAGACTGTTCAACCTCCATACTATGGTTAGGAGATTACTGGTAGGGAGGGTTTTACTAAACGCATTTCATACACTTTATTGATTTACGTGCAATGTTCATGGGGTGTTGGTGATAGTATTTGGGGGGGGTACACACACGAAATGGGGAAACGGGAGCACAAAACCGGGAAATGAGGGAACACTGTATATTTCTCTGAAGCTAGTTCATTTGGCTTCTAGTTTAATTTAAAACATCAATGCTTTATTCATAAAATAAACACCGGGAATGGTGATATTAGGTTCAAACAACCAAGAACATTCAATAAACAGCAAACAGAAGGAAGACAAGGGCCTTTTACTCGCGAGGAGGGCAGACAGAAACACGGACCTTATCAGATTTCCTTCCAGTCTGGTTACAGATGCTTTCCGCTCCTCATTTATTCATTTGGGTTTACCCTAGGTACAAAAGTCATTGCTGCCCTGAAGGGTTGGGGACGACATTTGGCAACAATGTAAGCAATCGTTTTGTGATCATGAGGAATGCAGTTTACGAGTCCATGCTGCTATCTTCTTTCCCAGAAACATCAAGCGTGCGACCCTGTTCTGCTTTTGCTCTTTTGGCGGGTCACAAAGCCATGACCCCATTCCTGCTTTTGCCCTTTGATAGGCACCTGTCTCTTTCTTGCAGCCGCTTGTGACACATCAATTTCTCTTCTTCACAAACAACAGTAACAGGAAACATATATCCACAATAACCTACCAATATACTTATTGCATAAAACAAAAATGGGATAACCAATATGCAATTATTCTAACAATTATTCAGTATTGTCTCCTTCCCAAATTTTCGAAATAGTAAATACATTAGACATGTTGGGAGATATGAAAAGGTCTTATCCTCTTAGAACATCAGTAAAATATTCAGTAAACATGCAGGACACTTTACACACATTGGCTAGCATACTGTATGTGTGTACATTGCCTCTGAAATATTTTGGCAAAAGATATCACCTCTCAAATCTAACCTGTAGTCACTCACGTCTATTTGACCTCTCTGCAAAATGTCTGCTGTAATATAGTTCTGATATATTTTTTTTACGATTCATTATAGAAAATCAGGTGACCAGCAATGTTAATTGAATGTGAGCAGTGTTTACAGACTTGATTAAAAAAACATTAGAAATTGAAATGCTCCACGTCTCTTCTTTCCAGTCATTTGTAACAAAAAGGTTTTGTTGCTATTTCCTGACACTAGAAGAAATTATGCAAATGTCAAATCATTCATTAACCATTATCAGGTGCCACTCATTTGGTTGAGTTGCTTTTCTTTCAGGAAAATGCTAAATGAAAACTCTATCAGTGCCCTGAGATTAATTTCAAGTGCTGCAGAGATTGATTTCATAAATTCTGAGCATGATCTTCAGCAGAAGCAGGGCAGTGCAGGGCAATCACTTACATGGGAGGAAGGGCGAGGAGAACAGTAAAAAAGGGAAATAACTTTGGGCTGAACTTTACAAAGATATAAATATTGCAAATACTGAATATGTGCTTTGTCCGAAAAGCCATAATTGCAAAATTTACCACTGATTTCAAAGCACTTTCAAGAGTACAGGGTGAGGTGCAAAATTGTACACGGACCGTATTTTTCTGTAAGGCACAACTTTTTTCTCATGATTTGAGACTTGCAGCATATAGTCAATTAGGGCTTATCTGCAGGTTTTGATTTATTTTTTTTTTGTTAGCCACCAGGAGACAATCCACCGATAAAGCAAATTTGTATATAAAAATTGCTAAAAATTTAAAATAATGTCTAAATTGAATAAGTTCTTTTATAAATGTTTGTGACATGTAATATATATATATATATATATATATATATATATATATATATATATATATATATATATATATTAGATGTCTAGATGTCTTGGCCAAGTAGATGGGATATAAGGCTACTTTCATAATAAATCTGATCTTTCTATTTACTTGTTTCGCATTCCAAAAACAAATTTGACTTTTAATGTGAAGGAAACACATACGTGATGTGACACACTTGTGCACAATGCACATGGCATCAAGTGACCCGCACAAAAAGATTGATTCACATGGCAGTTTAAGTATGATCCAGAGTGTAGGAGTCCATCTTTTTTTGAGGCGCTATTGTTTTTTTTTTCTTTTTCAAATGTCATATCCACAGAGGAGCAATGCAGAAGGAGGAAGAAATGTTTAGGGAAAATGAGGTGAGGCATTTGAGTTTTTATTTACTTCAAAGAGACATCTAGTATACATAGATGATGTATTATCACTCTCACGTGTAATAAATAAATTAGACCATGATCCATGGGGTAAAAAATACCTCCCATTTTCCCACCATTGAAGGCGGGGTTGAAAATTTGCCAAACGATGCGCGACAACGTTCTGAAGAACGTTACTGTATATTAATCCCCATGTGCATATGTTGCACATTTCTGCATTCAGTGTGTCTAAATTTTGCAACTTAATGTAAATTTTCATCCTTTCAGGATTTTCCTGGGAATTATCTTCTACCTTTCTCCTCGAACATGTCGTGATGCATTATTTGGGTTTGTTAGAGTTCTCAGAGGGCAGGGGGATTATTCAAAGACTCACTTAAAGTACGGCCCCTCATCCAACAAGGACATAAAGTATTACAAAATCTAACCTTTGTAGAATATTTACATAATTAGCACTTTGATTACTCATGAATATGTCTAAAATAGTGTGGAACTCTTGTGTACATCTCAGATTCCTGTACCCTGATGTAAAATAGTATGAGTAATATCACTGATATTTACTTTATTGTTGGTCTCGAGCTCTTTGATGTTATAGCAGCTGTTTGTGCCTGTACTTATTTGCTAATGTATAGCCGTTGTCTTAATTTAGGTCCAGATATGTATGAATTGTTCTGCAAATTTGCCGTTCATAGCTGTTGGTTTGTTTGCCCGATATGGTTGGAGATGTCTACGATACACCTCAGAGCATGTTTTGCCTTTGGTTAAAGTAGTACTGGTTAATGGGGTTGTTTTTATTTTTCATGCAGCTTGTTACTGCTGTGCACTGACTTGCATAATTTATATCAAATGAAGTTCATGTTGCTGCAGCGCAAGCTAGCTTAGCGCCTAGCGTGAGAGACATTACTTCGGAGAATGTGTGATAGAGCAATTTATTTAACGACTTCAGAACTGGTTAGTATGGCCTGCCCACAGTGACATTCTGCTTCAGGGGACAAGAGCACCTTAAAAAAATGTTTTTTAATCTTAGACGGCGATCGCGATTTGTGTCCCAAAACAATATATGGTTAAGCCCCAAATTACGGCTTGCCATTTTTCTGTTTGGTGGTGTGATATTTGCAAGGTAAGCCCTGTTTGTTGTTACATGAGCTATGAGCAAATATAATGTCAGTTTCAGTCGACAGAAAATGGCAAACTGGCCACCTCCTGAGATGGATAACAATGGGTGGATTTTGCAGCTTAATTCATGTTCCATAATGCAATAGTATCAAAATGCTGCGTTCGGACTTAATGTAAAGAATTTTGGAGCGCTGACTTCTCCTGAATGTGAGCATCATGTAGCATGGCATAAAAGACACCGAATGGAGACGTACAATATACTCTCTGAATTGTGATGGCTTTTTGTATAGATGAATACATGATCATGAAGCTGTTCGTATCTGTGTATTATATCACTTCTGAGGGAATGCAGGGGATGAGATTGCAATAAGCAATCATGTTCACTGAATTGCGTTATCATGCTTTACATGACACTCAAACTGGATGCACTACAACTATAGAAAATGGTTTCATTCACATTTTTCCAAATTTCATACACATACACTACAAGTAAAACAAAATATTGCTGAGATTGAATTTACTAAAAAAAAAAAAAAAAAAGGTTTTTGAATAGGGAGTTAAAAAAACTTCTATCATGCATTTCGTGACCAAGAGCCAATCAGAGAAGGAATACAAATTTGGGTGCAGACCCATTGGTTGCTTGAATGAGTGACCGTGGAAACACATCTCAGAATGCTCTTATCAGCAAGCAATGTCTTGATGTAAAACATATTTAAAAAGCAAAATAACACAAAGAAATCTCTTAACTCTAATCATTACTTTTAACTTTTGGTGGTGAGAGTGTGTACAGCATGAGTTTTGGTTTTTGAAACCAGGACTAAAAAACGGAGAAACTACAAATACTGTAAATCTCCATTAAAGTCAGCTGTCTTATAGCTATGAATGACATGTAGTGAATTGAACCAACCCAGTTCATTCACTCAACTCAATATCTCTCCACTGCTTGGTGGCACGGTAAAGTGACTATTGTCACATTGACTGCAGGCTGGTTACAAAGAGGGATTAAAATTGCAATTTCCATTTGATTACAAAGACGGATGAAAATTGCAATTTCGTCATTTTAAATTTGCTGTTTTGTGAGCATTCCCGTCATTCGTCGGTCCGTTGGCAAAACAGGCGTGCGTTGCCCGTCGCACAGTCCGTCAGTGACTGACACTGAAGGGCCCGCCTCTGGTTACAAGAAGAGTTTCTTCAAATGATCAGCGCTGAAAATTGTGACGAGTGACAATTACGAAAAGCAAAACAAATGTGATTAACAGGTTATGCTTGTAGCCAGTAAAAAAAAAAAAAAAGTCATTTACTTCCACTCTACTTGGCCGCTTATATTTGCACATGCCAGAGGCCGCCACTGCTACAAAGTATTTATGGCACAGTGACTCCACTACTGACAGACTAAAAAACTATTCCTTACTGTGTAAGTCCTTGTCAGAGAGTATTATTCTGTTCTTAATTTACTGAAAAAAAAAAAGTTCTGCTTAGTGCCAGCAAGTTACTCTTGATCAAAGTCATTAGTCATTTGATTTGGACTCTTTGCTGCTGAATAATTGAGGCTTTGAGAGGATAAAGGATTTGATGATGCCGGCTCAAGAGTTAGAAGTAATAAAGAGAATTCCCCTCTCTGCAAGTGAGACAGAACATGATGGAAAAAAAGAGGACAGGAGGAACAGATGTGGAAAAAAAATGGAAGGAATCAGAGAGTAGGATGAAGCGAGAGTGATACTGCTTCTTTTCTTAGTCTGCTCTGAGGTCTATCCAAACATACGTACAGTGCTGTTCATCTTTGATTTGTATCACGGTAGATCAATTAGAGTTTTGTTTTGGCACTCAAATGGTTTTTTTCAAGTGTTTTTTTTTTTTCCTACGTTGTGTATCAAAAAGTTAACTCTACCCCATCTATGTAAGCATAGATTATGTAATACTGTGTACAATCATTAAACATTTGGAAACTATATTTTCGCAGCCAAACGACACACCGTATTTAAACCTTTACTGGGGATGGCGGACGCTTTTGGCAAATAGTCTGAACCACGGGTTCTCAGAAGACAAGTATATTTGTTACTTTCCAGCTATACTGAAGATTAGAAAATAAATATTACGCCTCCTTGTAACAAAGCGGGTCAATTTCCCTCAGACAGTTCAGTCAAAAACTAATAAAATAAAAAAAATAAAAATAAAATAAAATACCTAATGTTAGCTAGCATGTTATCCACAGTCACGAGTTGTTGGATCAACAAACTAATTTTGTCCATATTATCATACATCAACATTCTTACAAAGATAGTACAACTTACAGACAGCCGTGGGCCAGATTTCACAGAGAGACAGAACAACTGCTTTCAAAATCAAACCATCGTCCTCACTACAAAATGTAATATCAACAGGGGCCAGAGGCGGCACCCAAAAACAAATATCAAGCCAAACGAAGCACAAATGAATGTAGCCATGAATAAGTTCCAAAATATTTGTTCAGATGCGGTACCAGTTGATCCACGGATCGGTACCGGGCAGCAAACCGGTGGTCGGGGACCACTGGTGTAGACTACCGGCCAAAAGCGGTCGCTCTGCCCAATAAAGGATTAAAGGCACAGTCTCAGTTGCGGGTGCTATTGCAGTACTCATCACACACACAAGACACACCGTACAATTAGGCGATAGCATAAAACATGGTAGCATGCAAGCACGCTCGCGTATGTTTTTTAAAAGGCAGCAAAAGCAAAACTGAGTTCAGTTGTACATTACTAAAGTCCCACAATGTCCTCAAATTATTTTTTATCAGTCCATATCAACAAATCCATCAAAATCCTCATCTTCTGTATCCAACATAAACAACTGCGCAAGTTCCCCATCTAACACGGCAAGTTTTTGCCCTCAGTGGAATGATGACTAGTATGAACATGGCTGCCTTCTGTTTATTGAACATTTGAGCGTCACTTAAAATGGGCATACATTATCCTTAAGATTGAAGGCTGATGAGCTATTGAAAGCTTCTGTTTGGCGTTCAATTCTTCACAATCAATTCGACCATTTTTTCTGCTTTACGCATGCTTGGGACACAAATGACTTGTAGATTGACTGACTTTGCCTCGCAGCTTGGCGTGACGTCATCTCAATTTGCATATTCAACTCAAACCCAAAGCCTCAGATCCAGGAATGCAAAGGATCAAATCCAAAGGAGACATTTGCGAATCCAAAGGAGAGATTCATGTAAAAATGTGAAGTTGTGTCTTGTGTGAGGGATGCAGCAATTTTTATTTTTTAATTTACATACAGACAAATGCTTGCTTGCAGGCGCATCTTATAAAATAATCCAATTGGTATTTGCAGTTACCTCACTCGCTTAAAGATATAAGATTCAAAGAGTACTCAATGCACTCCTAAATGCGATTTTGACTACTTAAAGTCCCCCAAAAACCGTTGTTAAAGGTCTGTTTTTCTCTTTAGCAGTGCAAAGGTTGGACTTGAAGGCTGTGACAGAGACACATGAATTTTTGTTTGTCTGCTGCTTGCCACACAAATTTGTTCCAGTGGATTCAGTACGCTGACTGTTTCCAGGAATGGGAGAATTAGTTGTGTGATGAACATACATGAAAGCTTTCAAGGTCCTCTCAGCTTTATATACCAGGCAAGAGTGTGGCTGAATTGTCCTTTGCAGTTTAGAGGCCAGCTTTCAGGCCAGTAGTACATGTTTATCTTGTGAGACCATGGAGTTGTGAACACAAAAGGGTGCAATGTCTTTAGACCAAACATTCTTTTTATTGAAGCACTAACCCAGGCATTCATTATGTTTTTTAATCATTTACATGGGGCTGTTCATCACTGGCATTTCTAGACAGTTTTACCTAGGGTGGCGAGGGGGTGGCAGGAGGTTCATTGGGTAGCGCGGAGGTTATACTGTACCCCCCCCCCCACACTCACACACACGCACACACACATGCACATAATGACAAAAATGCTGATAATTTTCTTCCAAAGTAAAATCAAAATTTTGCAAATGGTTTCTTTTGATTCCAAAAGACAGTAATTTGCAGGTTTATATTCTGAGGACTCCCAAAAAGAACTCACAAATTCTGTATGTAACACAAATAGAAATTGGACCCAATAGCTTGCAGAGGCAGGCAAGTGTGGAACAATCAGTTTCTCGGAAACGTGACGTGAACGTAAACAACTGAACTTAAACAAAACAAAGTTCATCATCTTTCACACCAGAAAAGTTAAACACCAAGTCAAAATCACAGTCGATTCAATTGCAATAGAAAGAGTGAACTAAATCAAATTTCTCTGGGTTGGAATAGATTCAAAACTAAGTTGGAAACCCCATATTGAGCATGATAAAACAAACATATAAAACTGAGTATGCTTTACAAAACCAAGTATTTATTAAATAAGTAATCAATATATATATATATATATATATATATATATATATATATATATATATATATATATATATATATATACATATATATATATATATATATATATATATATATATACACACACACACACACACACACACATTATATATATATATATATATATATATATATATATATATATATATATATATATATATAAATATATGTATTAGAAGTAGAACTCTACAACAAAATCAAATTTGCAGCCAGAAAGTTTTCACAACAGGGGACTTTTCACCATAGCAAATCTATGTCTCGTACGTGAACATAAAAAACATGTTGCTCAATCTACAATCAATTTCTTGTATGTCTTTCACTTTACTTCATCCATCTCTCATCTTTTATGACTTTTATCCTGTCTTCAAGTGTTGGCTTGAAGTGGCTGCACATGTTAAAATGACATTATTTCGGCAACCACGTTTTTTTTTTCAGACTGGGTTTTGTTTGGGGTTTTTTTTCGCACATGCAGGTTTTGTTGTCGAGGAGTTTTACTTTATATAGTTCTTTATTATTGCATACTGTACCTTACCCACTGTGTAGAGATATGGGCTAATATGTATAAAACAAACACTGTCTGTCCTCCCTCAATAAACAAAAAAGCTGTACAAATTGTCAACCATTCCAAATATACAGAACCAACTAGTTCATTATTCATTCAATTAAACATGCTCAAATGTTTTGTCTTGGTGGAATTCAAAACAGCACAAATAATGTATAAAGCATATAACAATCAACTGCCACAGTATTAAGACATTTGATTGAATAAAGCGAGGGATGATATAACCTGAGAGGCGGGAGTGATTAAAAAAAATCCATGATAATAACCAACAAAAAACAAAAGTATGTCTGTAAAAGGTGTTAAGTTATGGAATAATTATGGAATAGAATTAAAAAATGTGAATCATATATTGTTTTCAAAGAAAGGTTTAAAAAAAAAACAATGTTTTTAAATCTTTATCATGTATATAACTTGATATCCTATAGAAAATTGTGAATTAAGATGTGTATTCTTTTTTGTTTTATTTATGACATATTGCATTATAACTATTCATAATTTACCTAGTATTTAAATATCATGTAACAATTTAGTAGACAAGGGGTAGGACCCAACAAGTTCTTGAACTTCTTCCTACTCCATTTGAACGTAAACTCCTGAATTGCTTTATCGAGTGCTGTTGCAATTTTTGTTCTTCTTTAATTTCATTTTTTCCTTTTGTATTGTGTTTAAATGTTCAATAAAAACATCAAAAAAAAAAAAAAACACAAACAGAGAAAGTAATCTTGAGACCTTAACATAGGAAGACATTCGGGCAGAGAAGAACAGCACAGGCTATATAAGTGGATTGCGGGCTGATACTTGCTTATACTGCATTCTGAATGGCTACCACCTTATGTGTAGTCATCAATCATGTCAAAGATGTCTGACAACAGTTAAGGACCACGTGTAGTAAATATGCAACTCTACTTACGAACGCCTTTTGTTGAGAAAAAATCAGATCAAATATTGTCTCTAGTAACAAAAGAAAATTCGAGATACAAACGGCAACATTTTTGTCATGTAATATGAGACACAAGACTCCAGCGCTCGTGCCAGCATGATGGTAAAGTAATACGCTATCACAACCCGTGATGTCTACCGTATTTGTCAGAGTTTGTGATGCATTTTTGTAATTTATTAATATGCTCTTGCCCACAAACAAGATAATCGTTTTTTGCGTTGATGTTTTCTGAGGTTTTCTACTTTTCTTCTTTACTCGTTTCTTCAACACTTCCCACCAACAATTTACACCGTAGAACTAACAAACATAAAATTCACATTAGTTACGGCTAACATTGTACAGATTCACATAAAAACACATTGTAACATACCACTTTAAGGTGTTGACGTTAGCATTGTTGGTACATCCTTAGCGCTTTGTCAATGACATCACACAGAAAGCACTTCCCATGACCCCAAACTAAACGTAAGTAAACTAACATGCTCAAAAACATCCAAAAAGTAAAAATGATTACTCCTGTAGACATGCAAATGCTTCCTGGTTCACTGGAAATGTCACATATAAACGTACGAATTAAACATCCTAAACAGGTCTCTCTCTCTCTCTCTCTCTCTCTCTCTCTCTCTCTCTCTCTCTCTCTCTCTCTCTCTCGCTCTCTCTCTCTCTCGCTCTCTCCCTCTGCACTCACCAACAACAAACACACCAGCACCATCTCAAAGGAAACAAATGAACTGCACTCTTATAGTCATTTGCTACAATTAGTTTGATTATGGTCATTTAAAGGGTTTAGGAGCGTTTTTTATGATTCCTTACATGCTAAATTTTAATTATTATACACTAATGTATTTTAAAATGTATTTGTTACCATTTTTTATGTATTTTTATAAATAAATAATATTCAGTTAAAGGGTTTGGCAATTTGGTGGATTTAGAACGGATTAGGCTATTCACATGTAAGTAGCGGCTCTACTAATAAAAGATTCACGTTAGGAAATTACTTCCAGAACGAATCAATTTCATAAGTAAAAGTACCACTCTATAATATTTAACAGAGGGGGGCACTTCGTCAGCTCTGTCCATCAGTCCATCACCGTAGAACACCCATTTTGCAGACAAACCGATGAATGACAGAAATGCTTGAAAAAATGGTGAATTATAAATATTGGAAGTGCAATTTTCTTCCGTCATTGTAGTCGTTTTTTTAATTGTTATTTTGCTTTTTAAATACGTTTTACAGAATTAGTGGCTGTCTGATAAGAGCATTCTGGGGTGCATTTCTACTGCAGGCGGTCACTCTTTCAAACAACCAATAGGCTGCACCCAATTTTCATTTTTTTTGTCTGATTTGCTCTTGGCCAGAAAATGCATGATAGCAGTTTTTTAATTCCCTTTTTAAAGACTTTTTCGTTTGTTTGTTTTTTTATAAAGAAAATTCAACCTCAGATGAAATTTGGACAATAAAACCGTTTTCTGTAGTTGTAGGACAGGCAGTTAAAATGAGAAGTGACAAGCATCATGTCTTGGTAAATGTAAATACAAAAACAGAGTAGACCTGACGAGTGACAGACCAGACATTTTTTTTTGTCAAATTTCGCCGTCTAGCGGTGGCGGAAGCTTGAGCAAAAATACACTGGTGGACTGACAATTACAATTTCGTCTGACTTAAAAAAAAAAAAGACGAAAAGGTGGTGATGACGGGAAAGGTGTGGGGCCCTGACGAATGATGAATATCGGACCAGTAAAAAATTGTAAGTTGCCCATCTCTGATGTTTCATGCAAATGTAATATAATATGTATAATTGTTTGTGAAATTCATTTAAGATCACAATATCGTAATGTGAGCTATTTGGAGAAGACTGCCTGCGAGCTACTCATATGATCCTCGGGGGCTATCTGTTCTGTATTAAATCCAGTTGTGGACCGTCAGGGCCAGTATGGCCTTCTCTGCTTGTACAAAATGTCATCACAACTATAATAATTTTAAAAACTATAATAAAAGTCAATTTTATTTAAATTTAATTTTACAAAAAATATATTTTTTATTTATATAAAATAATTTTCCATATTCTGTTCTTTTCGTGACATATCCATACGGTTACACTCCTATGATTGCTGCAGTTTTAGTGTAGAGTTTTCAGCCAATTAGAATTCAGCTATAATGTCTCGCCAGGCAGACCTAATCTGCCTGAGCCCGGAGGCGCTCGGGCATTCGCTTAAATGCTTGAAAGCTTTTGTGCAGTGTGCAATGACATATTGTGTATGGACCCATAATTTTAATAGACTGCTGCAATAGCCAATCGAGTCATAAGATCGCCATCTAGAGGCCTCACGTTGAGCGTGATGTAATTGGACGCTGACTGCAGCAAGTCGGTGCTATATTGATCCACCATGTTTAAACAGTGGAAGTAGTTAAATAAAAGAAAAAAAACATGTTGCTCAACCAGCTAGCGTTAGTGGACATCAAAGCCAGACCCGCAGAGGGTTTTTTTTTGTTTTTTTTGGTACTGAAATAACTTGGGGACAGTTTTGGGTTAGTAAATAGGTTTTTGTCTGTTCATGTCATTCATATTCAATTGTCATGTTTGGTTGGGTTTGGTTGTTTGTGGGGCTTTGGTCATGTTTCTATTCCACTCGCGTCTGCCTTTACTGCCTGTGCTCTCGTTTGATTTGGTCCACCTGTCTGGTGACCAAAGTATTGCTCTTGGTTCGGTCTTGCCTCATTTCCTTGTTAAAACGTCATTTTTTTCTCAGTTTTCCTGCATTTTTTGGGTTCCTTGGGTTCCCAACTCACCATGCCCAGACGTGTCACTTAAATTAAAATGCCATTTGTAATTTAGTGTTCAATCTTGTTAAAGCTTGCCTGCTCTTCGTGGACTTCATAAAACTTTGTGGACAAATAATTTGAAATTATTATGACTTATTCTAAATTTTGCCATGTAGAATGATAAGTTTTAATTGCTGATGCGGGTTTACTGATGTTTTAAATGCTGTAAAAAATAGCCTGCGTAGCCTAATAATGCGTATGTATGCTCATGAGGGGTCCAATCACTGAAGGCCTAAGAGTGAAATGCACGAACCGCCACTGATTAAATCACATGTTGACTCCCACACCTTTCTGTTTGTCTAGCCTGCGAAAGCGACTTCTGGGGTCCCCACTGCACCAATCGCTGTCAGTGTCGGAACGGGGCCAAATGTAACCCAATCACCGGAGCCTGCGTCTGCACAGATGGCTACCAGGGCTGGCGCTGCGAGGAGCCTTGTGAGCCCAACTTCTATGGCAAGGACTGTCTGCTTGAGTGCCAATGCCTAAATGGTGCAACATGCCACCATGAAAGTGGCGAGTGCCTCTGTGCAGCTGGATACACTGGGGCCTTGTAGGTAGCTCCTCATTGTTGCTCCTGTCCTTAAAGTGTACCAGTGGTGCTCAGAAGGAAAATATATATGTTTTTTCAATAAAAGCTGCATCCAAACATATTTTTTGTTTCACCACTATTCGAGAATGACAGTATTAAAGGGACAGTGTGTGAATGAATGAATGTGTTCTTAATGACCAACAGTATGTTTTAAATAAATGTGTAGGCCTAGTTATCATTAAATGATATTACATGGGGGGCGTGGCAATTCTCTGGAGGCGGCCATGTTTGTTATAGCTTCGGACACTGGTAAATGCAGCACCTGCAGCACGTTGTGCTGTCTGTAATGAAAAACACTCAAAATCATACACACTGTCCCTTTAAAACATGCTTATAACTGCTCTAGATAATTATTTACAGTATGTGCAGTTTTCGACATGAACACTTCCTCATTTGGCAGCCGCCTTTCTTTTCTTTCATCTTTCATTAAATCGGCATCAATGTTTTGGGGAGGTTGAAACAAATCTGAATAAACCTTAACACTTTTCACAAGTCAGTACTGACAAAAGGTCCTTGAATTCATCTATACTGACTAGAAAATATCAAGATTTACATAGATTTGTCACAATCTCACCAAAAAAAATCTTGCACGATTGCAGTCATCCCATGTTCTTTGGAGTTAAAGGGGACCCCTGCCTGCCCACCCACAATATTGATAAACCTCATACAGTAACTGTACAATTTATTACTAGAGAAATCTAGATAAGACCTTTATAACGCTCTGGTGCAGCGCTGCTCTCTCCTGGTCCCCCTTTGTGTCTACCTAACAAGCGTGTTTGAGTGTCATGAGAGAGACAGGCACTCCTCTCTTGGTCTCCTTCACATCTACCTAACATGAGTTGTAAGTTTCATGAGGGAGATGGGTTCTTCTACAAGACACGTGATTGGCTCCCAGTGCGACCATCTGCAATACAACAATCGAGCGAGAATGGATTACAGCTCCTGCCCTCATTGGTGCCCGTCTCCCTCATAACACTCACAAACGATTGTTAGGTTGACAGGAAGGGAGACCAGGAGAGAGCAGCACTGCACCAGAGCGTTGTAAATCTCTTACCCAGATTTCTTTTGTAACAAATTGGAAATTCAAGTGTAAACTGATTGTTATCATGTTTGGTCAGCTTCAGGCTTCACTCTAATTAGACTTCCAGGCACCGTTAATATAACCGCGGCTCTCTGTGAAACTACAGCCAAAGGGATGGGAAGGGAAGGGATAGAAGTGCAGTTACTGCATAAGGTTTAATAATTTAAGATTTAAGTAACTATGTGCATTTATATTTAACATTTATATTTAACTCGTCTGTCTGGCATGCAGTAAACCCTCACAGCATGTCTCTCCGCAATTCAGTTTTTTTGTTTTTTTTTGTTTTTTAAATTAAAAGAAAAAGCTCTATTTTTAATTTAAAAAAAACACATGCACTGATGGTGCAATAATGGAGGTGCGAAGTAGCGAGGGATCACTTTGGGGAAAGAAGGATTATCAGTCAATGGGGCTGTGTCATGTCTCCACCCCTTTCAGGCATGCATGGCTGTGCGCATGTTGTCTTGGCAAATATGGCATCTCAAGCTCTTTTAAATTTGCTTTACTACAACAAGCAAATCAAAAAACATGCTTGTGTGCCGTTATTATTGGTAAACCATGTACTGCGCTTACTACTGGGCACCACAGGTACACTTTAAGTGCATTTTGCTTTATTCCCATGCATAAACCTGTACATTTAGAAGTATTCAGACCCTATTCCATTTTTTTTTTTCACATTGCTCCCTTATTTGATTTTTATGTGTTGTGGACCTTTTTCTGGGTCAAAGTCCAAGGCATAAAGCTCTTCAGGGAAACTGGCCCCCTACTCCCAAATTACTTGCGTAAATCTGACACGATGCATGCTGAAACAGAAGATTAGACCCAGTCTTGGTCATTTCTTGGGCCAGCGCACACCGGTGCATCTAAAACAACAGACTCCTGTCTGTTGTGGGTGTGATCATGGTCAGTTTTAAATTAATCCAGTCTAAAACAGACCCTTTCACTTCTTTTAATTGTGGCGTGTTAGTACCACAGTGAAGTGAACTCACAGTCTTTGACTCAGTTAACATAGTTGTATATACTTTGAATAATGGTCTATCTTAAACGCCCACTATGTGTAATTTTACTTCTAGTTTTGCTTGCTTGATGCTTTTTTGGAGAATTAAAGTAATCTATACACTTTGCAAAGCCGAAGTCAAATACCCTACCAGCTGTATGTGTTTGACATATAGCGCTCTAGTTTATATGCAATTTACTTGATTGTACACTTAGCATGTCCGTTTTTTTTAATCCAGTTGTGAGGACCCTTGTCCGCCAGGAAAGCATGGCCCCCTGTGTGAACAGCGCTGTCCCTGTCAGAATGGTGGAACGTGCCATCATGTGACTGGGGCGTGTTCCTGTCCTGCTGGTTGGGTGGTATGATGAATTTTGCATGCTTTATTTTAGACCAGTGCTTCTTAATTGTTTTTTATTTAAAAGCTCCTCCAGGAAAGAGAAAACATTTTGCCCCCCCACACCACCACCACTACTTTCCACAGAGACTGTAAATAAGATCTATGGTTACTTTAAACAAACATTAACTTGTAAGCATGTTTCTTGGGGTTATTCCCACCCCCCACCCCCACCCATTGCCTTGCAATTTGATAAGGACTGTTTTCGACAAAGATGTGGAATTAATCAAGGCACGGTCTTGCCGTCCTCTTTTCCCAGGGTCCTGTGTGCGCACAGCCGTGTCAGTTTGGCTCCTTCGGCATCAATTGCTCCCAGGAGTGCACATGTCGTAATGGAGGCCTGTGTGACCATATCAGTGGCCAGTGTCAATGCACTGCTGGGTACATTGGAGAAAGGTACAGGAATATAGCGGATGAAGTGATTATGTGAATTGATTCTAAAACAGTTATTTGGAATTTAAGGAATAACTGTAATCCAAGTAGAAATAAAGGCCAATGACTATATTCAGAACACCATCAAAATTATTTTCAGGGAAGTCTGACATCATGATTACTTTTTATGCCTTACATTGTTTTTATTGTTAGCCGAGCAATGTTCCTCTATTGTTGCCATTTAAAAACATTTATTTAGTTCAAAAATATCCAGCACATTACACTTTTTCCACTGTATGAACTGTAGTGTTTACTGGATAACGATGCAAAACTTGAAAGCAGTTTTTTACAAGACTGTGTTTGTCCTGTTATATGTTAGTTTATTTGGCTTTTAACTTCTTTTCTTTTTTTTGGGCCCCTTTAAATTTGCTGACCCTTCAATAAGCAGTTACTAAATGAATTATTTATATTGACACATTAAATTGCGGATTTTACATATACTAGGGGAGAATATTAATCAGATGGTACATTTTTTTCTAGCTGATTAGTAACAATCTTAACGTATTGTATTTATTCAATTTACTTTATTCATTTACATGAATTCATATTTATATTGATTATTTGAGTGTTTAATCCATTTATACTGTAATGAATATTCAGACAATGCCATAAAATGGCCTCAAAGTAGACAGTCACGTTGTTAGTATTTCAAGTGCTCACATTCTCTATTTGCGCGCTGTCTCCAGATTGATGCAATATTACACAGTGTGTCCAGAAACTACTCACGAGTCCCTACGCTTCACTTTTTCCACATTATGTTACAGCCTCATTCTAAAATGGAATGAATTCATTTTTTCTCTCTTAAATTTACAAATAACCCTCCAAAAATGCCAACCTGATTGTTTTTTACAAATGTTTTGAAAATTAAACAAAAAGGAGATCACAAGTGAATAATTATTCACAGCCTTTATCACAGTGCTTAAAACTGAGCACAAGAACATTATGTTTCCTCTGATCTTCCTTGAGAAAAATTTAAACACAAGTGCTTCTTGTTTCCACTATTTTCCTTGCGGGTTCCTTCCAGCATAATTGGAGTGTACTTGTAATTTCATTTGACCAGCCGAGCATGAAGTCAAAGGAATTGTGTCTAGACCTGTGGACCGCACATCAAACATGGAGAAAAAAAAATCGCACAAAAACACAAATAGACTAAGTACAACTGAAAGTGACACGCTAATCGTATAGAACAAAAGAATATGCACCAACAAGGAGAAGCGGAGGTAAAAAGTCACCTGCCGTTGTTCTCCTGCTCTGGCCGCACTTAACTCATTCAATGCCAGAGACGTATGTTCATGTTTTTTTAAGAGTACAGACATTCAATCCCAGATACTTAAAGAGGATGTAACACCAGAGAAATTTCTCGACAGTATGTTCTAATCGAAAACCAGTATTTGGAATAATATTACGTTTGTGGAAGCTGCTTTATGTATCTGGGATCGAATGTCTGGACTCGTAAAAAAAAAAAAAATGTGAAAATACACCCTTGGCATTGAATGTGTTAAGAAGGCCCCTGATGATAGATGGGAATCAGGTGTGTGGCCGTTGATTCTGCCCCTCGTGGATGGAGAGAGAACTCCGCCTTAAGGGAAGCAAATCATACGAACAATTAAGCAGGAGACGTGACATGGCTTAATTTTAAGAGGAGCACTGGCCATGAGCATCATACATCTATTCATTAAAAAAAAAAAAAAAAAAAGCATAGTTGATGAGAATTTTCATCTCCGGCACCATACATACTGTATTTTCCGCACTACAAGGCGCACCGGATTATAAGGCGCATCCTCAATTAATGACATATTTAATAACTATAATAATAACGCTAAACTCTCAATACCATAATAACTCAATGTCAATACAACCAACCTTGTTCAACTGTAAACAAACAAAAAAAAACAGGTAAAGCTTACTTTATCAGTTCATTCCCCATCTACGAATCCCAATCTCAATATTGATCCATATATAAGGCGCAGATAAGGCGCACCATCAGCTTTTTAAAAAAAATAAGGCTTTTAGGTCTTATAGTGCGGAAAATACGGTACTTTAAGTGAACCTGTCCATCGTATTGAAAGAGTTTAGTGCCCAGCCCACATTTGGTGTCTCTTTGCTGCTTTCATGAAGCAATTCAAGTTCACAAAAACTCTAAAAAACCAAAACAATTAACTCCAAACAACAAGCATTCCCTGCAATATAATTTACAGATTTCGCAGAAGCTGTGAGCTACGGGTACCTTTTATGGTTGCCTTTTCATAATTATTTATGAATACACAGTAAATGTGTTTGTCTGAGTAAGTTTAGGCCCGCAGAGAAGGCCTTGCTGGCCCTCACCGTTTGCCACTGCCATTATCTCCGATAGAATAAGTGAATAAGACAAACACCCTCTGTGTTCTTCAACATCTATTTTTTTTGTCACTCTCTTTCGAATGGTACTCTCAATAGGATCAAATTACGTCCATTTATTTCAGGACAGGACAGGTAAATTAACCCACACAGAATAATTCCATGAGTGAGTTCTCGTCCACCCTATCCGCGTTGTAATAGAATTAGCCTAGACTCACAAGTAAGTAAACGTGATTTGAACATAATACCCAACAGATATCCTCACTGGGACAATTTAATTGAGTGATTTGTCTACTTCTCAGTGGCTTCAAATCGCAGACTTGTGCAGTACGTGATGATGTCAGCCTCACTTGGCTTTCAATTAACGTAAACAATGTGTTATTAGGAGGCAACACACTTTTCATTGAATCTTTAAGATAAATGCAGAGGAATCAGGTTCTTTCTCTGAAAGGAATGGAGCCTAAGAATTGCTAAAGACCTTTCGGTACAAACAGACTTGTTTCCACATTCAACATATTCTCACTGCTGATGGGAAACCTTATCAACAACCTGTTATCATTCAAATGTACATGTTTTCTTTATCTTAAACAGAATGTGTCAAATACCAGAAGTAGGCAACTTATATTTTTTTGCCGGTCCCACATTCTTTTCCCTTTCTGTCATCGTTGGTCCGTCATTTCTCAAACCGTAAGATAGTGTAATTGTCGGTCCGTCCGTGTATTTTTGTCCAACCTTCCGCCACCACTTGAGGGCGACATTTTTTTTTCTTCTTCTGGTTCGTCGTTCATCAGGTGCTGGTCAATTCTGTCTGGCAATTTCTGTTTTTGTACTTACACTTAAAGTCAATACTTTTTCTATGGTTCTACAGTTACACTGCAGTTGAATCACAACACAGTAATATATGTGAAGCACGAAAACAAAGCCAGCTAAGGGTTTAAACCCGAGGCTGTAATACACCATCATGTTTAATACAGAAGACGAGAGTGCAATTAGCAATCATGTCCACTGGATGGCATTATAATGCTTTACATGACTGTCAAATGGTAGATGTCAGTTCTCATTTATAACTACCTGACTTACAACAATAGAAGATGATTTCATTAACCTTTGTCTCAATTTGTTTACATTTTATCTGTCACATACACTACAAGTGAAACAAAGTATTGCTGAGGTTGAATTTACTAAAAAAAAACATTAATTAGGGAATTTGAAAACTTCCATCTGGTATTTCCTTGCCAAGAGCCAATCAGAAAAAGAATGCAAATTTGGTCTGCATTCGTTGGTTACTTGAAACGCATCCCAAAATGCTCTTATCAGCAAGAAACCTGAAACCAGGACTAAGAAAGGGAGCAACTACAATTAAATCTCCGGTAAAGTCAGCTGTGTTTTAGCTGTGTGATGAATAGTAATGCATAGCACGTAATGAATAGAACCAAGGCAGTTTATCCACTCAACTGAACATTTTTCTCCTTCGTTTGGTGCTACTGTAAAGTGACTATTGTCACATTGATTTCAGGCTGATTGCAGTTTGTACTACAAAGATGCAGCAATATACCATCAAAATACATCCAAGTCAGTTGAATTATATTTCAGGATGCAAAAATGGAGGGCATGGCGGGCTGACAGACATCTGACGTAATAGCTCTTGTTGATTACAATGACGAATGAAAATTGAAATTCCAACATTTTTAACATTTCGGCATTCCCGTCATTTGTCTGTCTGTTGGCAAAACGGGCGTCCGGCGATGGACTGACAGGCCACCCGTCAGTGCTGATGAAGTGCCCACGTCTGTCAAATACACACATTGTATATAATATTTTGAGTGCGGTGTAAAATACAGTAGATTTGTCTTTTTTGATCCATTTCATGCCCTTGCAAGAGTTTACTCAGGCTTATTCGTCATTCATACTCTTTGTGAGATCTGACCTTCAGTGCTGCTGTGAGTATCAGCATACTGTGTGTTCTTTGGCCTATTTGATGACACTTCATGGTACTTTAAGTGAAAGAAAAGGGACTGAATACATTTGGATCAGACCTTTATCCTCCATATGGAATTAAATTGTCATCACATTTCTTTGAACCAAATGGGGAGAGCTAATATTATCATCATCATCATTTTGATGTATGTCCGTAAGTACTTAGAGACAGTCGTGGGCCAGATTTCCCAGAGACAACAAAACGTGTGTGTCACCCACTGACTGCACTCAAAACCAAATCATCCTTCTCACTACAAAATGTAATATCAACAGTGGCCATAGGCAGCGGCAAAACAAAGATCAAGTCAAACAAAGCACAAATGAATTAACAGTTAATTTGCAGTAAATGAATGAATGAATAAACATTCATTCAGGTGCGGCCCACGCGGCTCAGTACCAGTTGATCCACAGACCGGTACCGGGCCACGGACCGGTGGTAGGGGACCACTGCACCAGCGCACCACAAATTAGATTTATTTGATGGACTCTGAACGGTTTAATACACAATTCATGTGCCATCAAATGTAATTACGGTATTTGACCGTACTGTACGCTGATGGTTTGGGGCTTACAACATTTCTGTCATGAAAGTATTATTTTTGTCTGTTTAAAAAAACAATTTTACATGAATGCTTTTTGAAACAGTCCCTTATGTTATCTGACTATAGGTGTCAGGATGAATGTCCAATCAGCTCTTACGGGCCACAGTGCGCCCACAAATGTGACTGCCAGAATGGAGCTAAATGCTACCACATCAACGGAGCCTGTCTTTGCAATGAGGGGTTCCAGGGTCCAAGCTGCCAGGACCGCTTCTGTCCAGCTGGAATATATGGACTCCTATGTGACAAGGATTGTCCCTGCAAAACTGCCAACACTCTCAGGTTATTAAAAAGTTCCAGCATCCTAATATATGCTGCACATGTGTTTACGAAGCCTTTTAAATGCAGTAGATTATTTAAATTTATGGGCATTTGCTCCAGGATTGTTTAAAAAAAAAAAATCTGAATTGTGAACGTAGCCAAGAATGTAGTGATTAAATCTTATATTCTATGATGAATAGCGAGTCAGCTTAAATTCAACAGTTTCTGTAGATAATAGGAAAGACATTATGACAAGAAAAAAAGAATTTGATGAACAGGGTGACAATGCCTCCGTGGAACTTTTTACATCAGTAATGCTGCATCAGGAGTAACTGGTTCAAGGACACTGACAGTACTGAGGGGAATGGAGAGCCCAACAGTTCACTTATAGACTTTTAATAATAAAACAACTTCTACCACTTATATTTTTAGAGAGGAAACCCAGATAATTCATATTATTTTTGACGATCAATTAATCGTTTACAGACCTAAAATGTCCTACTGACAATCAGCTTCTCGACAGGGATATTATCGGAGTCCTACAGTGAAAAATAACGATCAACATAGTGTGTTCTGATCTGGTCCAGACAAAATGGCCAACCTCCAAATACTATATTTTTCAGACTATAAACTGCAACTTTTTCCTCATGATTCGAGCCCTGCATCTTATATAATACAGTGGTTTATGAGATTAATCTGTTTCACGGTTGGATCATAACGCGAATTCGCCGTATGGCGGTCAATCCAAACTTATATTAACGGTAAATAGCTAATGCGTGTAAAACCCAGGTAAAAATATCAAAATTTAATATACATATTTAGAATTGGTATCAAAATAGTATGTAAGTGCTATAAGTATAGTAAGTACTACGTATATACAATATACTGTATATGTATACAATTGAATATGAGCATAACTAAAAAATATAGAAACCTTTGAGTGAGTGACGAGCTTATTATGCCCATATTCCCTAGTGAGGGTAGCCTAGGCTAGGCTAACAGCCTTCTTTGTATTTCTTGGTTATTTTCAGCTTCATTTCAATAAAAATGATCTTCTTCTCTTTTAACATCACTCACAATCTTGGGACCCATTGCTAACCCATTCAAGTTTGGATTAAAAAGTAAAATGCACAATACGTTATTTTAAGCAATCAAGACGATATCCAGTCTTTATCATGGGCCATTTTGACTGTGACAGCGACTATATATATATATATATATATATATGAAAATGCCTGATGACAACAGGCTCTGCCTTAAACCTAAATCTTTACATTTGAGGGTTACCAATTTGTTATAACAAGAAATATGTGACAAAACTGTCTGAAAAAGATCAAATTGATTATTACCTTAATGTGGCTTTTATTCCTCAGCTAAATGTCTATAGTTAGTTATTTATTCCTCTCCTCTAATGTTCTTGCTTCTAGCTGTCACCCTTTGTCAGGAGAATGCACATGTGCAGCAGGATGGACTGGACTTTTCTGCAACGAGACCTGTAATGCAGGTTACTATGGTGAAGGCTGCAAAAACGTGTGTGCCTGCGCCAATGGTGCTGACTGTGACGGCAGCACTGGAATGTGCATGTGTGCTCCAGGATATATAGTGAGTGCAGAATTCTTGCTGAATATGTTGAAAGTTTAAAAGAAATGCATTCATAACGAGTTGCCTATATGATATCACTTACTGCTGTTATTCTATTGCTACTGATTGTTAAAAATCTATCTTGCTCGCTCAATATATTTTTCTGTGCTCAAAATCTATTCTTGCTGACTCTAAATCTTTCATTGCTCGCTCGCGATTGTGGCACAGATACTGTATAGTTTTAAAGGTAGGACATCTCTAAAGGCCTAATGTAATGCCTTACATTTAAAATAGAGTAATATTATAATGTAACTAATTACTTTGAAATGACAGTAATACGTAATAAATAATGCATTATAACAGAGTTTGCCAAAGCAGTGATTAGGGATGGGCAGCAGGTCTTGTTTTTGTTGTGATTTCCTTCCGCAGACTTGTTCGCATGTCCGCCATTTTCACACGCAACCATTTACAGCATTTTCAAAGAAATACAAGCTACTCGTTCAAAGTCTTCCATTTCCAGTATGATATGTCTTCAGGCTGGAAACACTGTAAGCAAACCATGACATTGTCTCTCTCTTTCTTCTTCGTAAAACGATAACAAGAGATTCCATCCTAATGAATCTTGTGCGTGCCATGTCCCTGGAGGTCCTCTGTATGGGAAACATGTTATACATGGTACTGCGGTTAATAGGAGTTGTTTTTTGCGTACTCAGCAGGACAACAACCAAGTTCCCAATGGGTGCTGGACCCCACTGAGGTTTGCTCCTGTTTAGTTATTCCGCTTTTAGATTAAGGTGCAAGTGAAGGTGGGAGCCCACTTTTTGTTGTGTGCTCATTTCTGTCATCTATTTCAGAACCAGCACTCATTTATATAAAAAAGTTTAATTTGCCTTCCAAAATTTGTGTTCTGATTTGATACGTAGTCAAAATTCCCTGCTAGTGTTGGTAAACGTTGTTTAACAATAAATACAAAACAATAAATACAAAACATTGTAGGAAAAGTATAACAAAAGACGCAAAGTTCCAAATAAAAGCGCGACGCAATAATGGCCGTTACAAGAAATGCACAAAAAGGGTTGGATGAAATTTCAACCAAAAGCGCAAATTAAAAATAGTCAGAAACAAAACATAACCTAAGGAAAGCGGGAGGGGGCGGAGATGGCAGAACAACGACAGTGTAAAAGTAACAGAAAATTAACGAGTAGGAATCAGAAAGGCAGGTAGACTGGCACAAGAAGAATGCAAGGAGGAAAGAACGGGACTGGCAATGATGAGGAGTAACGCAGTGTCGTTCTGCCTCCCAGTTCGCGCTTAAGAAGCCTGCAGATAACACATGAGTGTCAGGTGCGCAGCCAGTGACTCCGCCCCCTCATCAAGGATGTCACACTGCGTCGAAAGTCAAAACAGAAACACAATCCGCTGTGGACATGACATAGCCTAACTCGTTGTTTGTTAAGATTAGGCGCAAATATACTTAATTTCACTTTACACTCAATAGCGATCAATTGCCTCAAAATTTGTAAGTTCATCAACTAAAAAAATCTAGTTGCGAGGCGATGCCATGGTGTGCGCGGATGGCCCCAGGGAAAGGGCTTTGTTATTGCCATTGGAAGTGTAATTGCAATTAAAAAAAAAAAAAGTTTTATGTTTTTTTGTTGTTGTTGTTTTTTTACTTTGTGAAGCACCAAGAGATGTCATAGCATTTCAACCAGTGCTATATACATGAGGATTACTGCAATTTAATTGTTAATCCCGCACATCTAATACATGAAATGAGAACCCTACTCAGGCCACTTGGCAGGTTGACTTCAATCATGACGTCGACTTTGGTTGCTATTGATAAATGTTCTTATTTGAATATCGTCTGCACACAATGTAATTAAATGTACACTGACAGTGCTTCTCTCATCACACTATGACCTTATTAACAGGAGATACTTACGGTCCAGTAATGTTCAAGCAACAGAGAAAATTGGCCATATTAATTGATATGACTAAATTATATTAAGTTGTGCTAAATTTATGCTTTTAACCCTTTCAGTGCCGATTTTTTTTTCATTCCAAAAACAAAAACCAATGGCATATTTTTGTGGTTTATTGTAGGATACTTAGAAAAGTTGTTGAAAATTCCCACTTCTATAGATGGGGGTATAGGCCCTGGGATTATTGCCCCATCTGTGTTTTATAATGATAATAATCATAGTATAAACGTGCCAGGGAAGTGAAAATTAACACCTACGCCTACAATACACAGTAATATATAGTAACACACATACATAGCACATATGATGAATATGTTTCTGCAGTACTAGATGGTTAATTGACAGGAAATTGTACAAGGCAAGCTACCTGTTGACAATGGGCCCAGCACTTGCTTAATGCACAAATTGTTTAAATCACTTGAAAAGTCTGAGTTAAAGTTACTCAAAAGTATGAACAAGTTACACAAACTCAATGTGTTTGTTATTAACTTTTTGTAATATTCGGGTCTTCAGTGTAGATTTATTTGGGTTTATTTTATAGCATGGGTGATGGTTGAAGGTGACAAATGATGTCCTGTAGAACAGAAATACTGTAGTTTCCTTTTGTCGAAAGCTGAGGAAACGTGGCTACCAAGTGGTCGGGATTAAAGGTCGTCATTACGAACCACACTCCAATTTCAACAATTAATCGCAACAGTGGTCATGCTCCCTCAATCAACATATCTTTCATTGAATACAGCACAGTACATTGCAAAATCCTGTATGTTTGTTTTGGTATGTGCCAATTGAATGACATAAGATGAGTCCAGAGTGAAGTCCTCTCTTTGCCCAATATGTCGGACAGGATTGCATTTAGCTTCTCTGTGCCCATCAGTAGAATAAATGATAGAAATTCTGTAAATCAATGTCTGTGTCCTGTTGTGTAAGCCCCATCTTTTCATTTTCTTTTACCAGGGTGAGGACTGCTCTATGATCTGTCCCATAGGCCTGTATGGGACCAATTGCACATCGTCATGTTTTTGTCACAATGAGATCTCATGCTCACACGTCGATGGCTCGTGCATCTGCAGAGAAGGTGGTTCGCCCCTATTTGTGATCAATATTCTCCCGTCCCCACATTTTGCTGCTAACCAGAAGGCTAAATATAAGTTGCCTAGTTTTAGTTTTATCAAAACACACCAGTGTGTACAATAGATTGTTACACAAAGCCAGATTAAATGGAGTTATATAGTGTTCTCACTAGGGATGGGATGAGATTTGTTGTCCTTGCACAGCACGAGATGTTTTGGGGTTTTTTTGTGCTCAAGTGCTCCACATTTTCAGGTGAGACCAGTCAGAGTTAAATAAATGTCTCTGCATTATGATGCTGACAGCATGAACGTTCGCCGTTCACACTTACCACCTTTGAACAAACCAGAATGACTATTTTCTGTGGATCCTGGGTCACTTTGTGTCAGTGACCAAAATATAAGGGTGCAAGGGTTATATAAATGTAACCAAAAAAAAAATACTGATTATCAAAAATGCATAAAAGTTGGTCAGTCACAATCATGTGGAAATCTGTTATTCAGTCTTCTGTGTCTCTATTTGTTATTCACCACGCAAAAAGATTAATTTAATTTATTTATTTGATTTATGTATGTGCGTCATGAGGTCTTTTGTTATTGGTGCAAAGAAGAGTAGAAGACAGCTTATCATTCTTGATTATGTTCCTCCCGTAATGCTGTTATATGGTGAATGAGATGGCGCTGTCGTTAGCTTTATCACTACAGTCAAAACACTCAATACCTGCAGCCCTACTGGAGAAATACTGGCTACTCCGATTGTTTTCAAATCAAAATTATTTTGATTTTTCCAATGAAGAAAATAATGGCAAAATATGGGTCGATATAAAAAAGACAGTTTGTAAACACTGAACCCCCCCCCCCCCCCACACACACACACACACACACACAAAACGGCATACACTACAGCTAACAAAAGCTGTATTCATTTTGTTAGACTATTCAGTATTAGGAAATATCAAAACTGCAGCTGAAAAATAAGTCACTCCTCTTATCGTTACATATGCACGCTAAATCATTAATTTTGTTGCAGTTTGCCCAGTAAAAATAAGACATTTTAAAAACTGAAAAAGGCAATAATTCATATTACAAATTTTAGAAACGACTCATCTCAGTCTCGTAACTCAATCTCGTGAAGACATCTCATGTCTCTCCCCATCCCTAGTTCACACCCATGCACACTCACACACCAATGGCGGTTGTTGTTGCCACCCAAAGCACTGGAAGCAAATTAGGGTTCAGTGTCTTGTCTATAAAAGATACATACAATCGATGTATCCGAACTATTTTGAAACAAAATGTTATTTTGTTAGATTTTCTTTTTTTTATGTTACTGTATTTCTCTGTGTACAAGTCAACTTTGTGCATAAGTCGACCCCTCCTTTTTTACTTAAATTTGGGTGAATGTTACAAAAACATAAGTATAAGTCTACCCCTGACTTTAGTGGTTACACATCCCATGGTTGTCCAATCAAAACACATGGTGTGTGTCATTAAAATGATGAAATTACAGTTCATTTAGACGCATGTCTTCATCGTATATCGAATTAAATACCGTTGTGATTATTGGTGGAGTGGGTGGGGCGGAAACGGGGCAAGTGTGAGGCAATGTGCGCCCAACGTAGACGCAAATACTAAAACTAATGTTGCAACAATAAAACAATTTGAAGTTTCAATATTTTATTTTTTTGACACAACTGAATATGAATTCAGAAGTCATCATAACCATCTGACACACCAAATAGCTCCTTCCAGTTAAATCCCGGATGTCCTTCCTGCTATTTCACGGGTAGTCATCTTCAGACCCGTCCACTTTGTTTGAAATGGTGGTCTTCGGAGGTGATTTGCTGATCATCTTACTTGGGACCTTCTCTACCCAAGTGATGACTGTTGTCAGAATCAAGCACACGTCGAAGGACTGAAGGAGACAAGTCAAGCCGTCTTTTCATAATCCGTCAAAGACCTCCCAAAAAAATTATTGTTGTTGACAGCACAGAGGCAATAAGGCGGCGCTTGACGAAAGTGCATTGAAAGTGCAAACGCGCTCAAATGGATGAATACCATATTGAATTAAAGGTATATATCATCATTTCAAGCCTAATAAATGACATGATATTACTTATTTCATATTGGAATTAATGTTATTCAAACACAGATTTGTGGAAAAAAATTGGTCTGTTTTGAGCTATGCGGGTATAAGTCAAAACCCCGCCCCCCAACATGGGGGTTGAAAATGAGAACAAAAAACTCGACTTGTACATAGAGAACTTTGGTAACTAAGGACTTGTGCTTTGGAACCAAAGGGTGGCGATTTGGTCCACTGAAAACAAATACTCTATTTAAAATGTCAGCTCATTGTCGGCGTGATGCTAGTTTACTTCCTGAAAACTGCCCTTGAGCTAGGCCGTCTTCTATTTCAAGAGGCGCAGACCCTTACCCTTTGACATCTCCCCATGTGTGTGCGACCTGGTTGTCTTTTGAATTGTCTCCCCTCAAACTATTAGAATTAGTATAAATATTAATAATTGATAATAATTTAATGTGTACACATCTAAGATTTGCTAATTGACTAATATTCATTTTGGTTCTGTATCCAGGTTGGCAGGGAGTTGACTGTTCCATCCCATGTTCCAGTGGAAACTGGGGTTTAGGGTGTAATCAGACATGTCAGTGTGCTAACGGGGCAGCCTGTGACCCTGTTAATGGAACCTGTACCTGTTCTCCTGGCTGGAGGGGTGAATTGTGTGACATACCATGCCATGTTAGTGCTCATGGAATTAACTTTCCTCAATAGTTTAATAACATGTCTATTGTTGTGTTCATTTGTTCGTTTGACACACCAGTAAGCTTGAAATTTGCGTATACTCTGGCTCGTTTGTTTCTTGGCTTGTAGGAGGGCTCATATGGCCTCGACTGCAAAGAGCGATGTGACTGTGCAAATGCTGATGGCTGTGATCCAGTAACTGGCACTTGTCGCTGTGTTGCAGGTTGGAAAGGTAAGACGTGCACTCACTGCAAGAGAATATTCAGATAAATTTACAGTCACCAATCTGCCAGAAAGTGGAGTAATTATGGCTAGACCAAACCCAGAGCTAATGTATATGTTGATTTCTTCCATTGGAAATTAAGTACACTCATGCCTTGAGTGATATCCTACTCCTTATAATACCCCTCATAATACTGTAATACCATAACATTTGACCAGGGCATAACATTTGAATGGGGGCTCATCCGGGATTTGAACCTGGGACCTCTTGCATCAAATGTTATGCCCCGGTCTCGGGGATCCTGGGACATAGTATTCTTGTGTGTGCTCCCCTCGTCTTCTCACTCAAATCAAATTATTTGTATAGCCCTAAATCACCAAAGTCTCACCACCAGAAAAGGCCAGGGACACCAGTAAATCAAGTTTAAACAAAAAGGGCAGTTTTTAATTTCTTCGGCGGGAGAAGACGAGTCAAGATAAGAAGTTTTGCAGTTACAAGTCAAACTCGACATGTACTCAGACAAATATTGTAATTCTGTACAAAAGAGACCAATATTCTTGGTGGAGAGCGTTCAAAGTAGGTAACCCGAATGCGTTTGCATGGTCACTTACTCTGGTGTTTAAAAACTCAAATATAGCTTCATTCAGGTTATTTGCATGTGTTCACGTGGCATTTAAAAACCCAAATATTGGGAGTATTCGCGTTTAAAAGGGCTGTTGACTGCATGTAAATGCAGTCTGACAGACAGGGCAACTGCTTTGCACCCACAGTACGGCTCAAAGATAGTTTATTAATTGAATCATTATGATGGCTGCTGACACTTCACTTTCATATTCTCTCATATTCTACGTCAAAGGAACTTTCTAATGAGCCACTGATATGCCAAGTTACTGAGGAAGGATGAAGAAATGTCCTATTTGCACACTTGTGTGAGTGTGTCGAGGAGGGGGTATGTTGGGTGTGTAAATATGAATTAATGTACTGGGAGTCTCATGGGTACTGCAGCCTCCAGACTGTCCCCTGTGAAAACCGGCAGCTCTGATCCATTCTTTAAGACTCTCTCCTAGGACACAAATGTAAAACTGATGAAAGATGGAGACATGAGAATGATTAAAGGGCAAAAAAAAAAAAAAAAAAACCCTTCGGCTGATTGTGAGGATTCCAGGGTTTTGCCTAAACTTGTAGTACATTTATAAGGGGCAGTAATAATCTCCGTGGCAACAAATGGTGTATTTATGTAGCAATTTTTCATAAGATAAGCTTCAGTACTGATGCTCCCCGTCTTAATAGGTGAGCTATAAGCGCGATTGCATAACATAACATTGTCAGAACATTCATTGCATCCTGGAATTGGAAAACTTACATCAAAACTTACAAACTTACATCAGAATGAGTAGACTTTTTGCCAGAAAATCCTGATAAATTTATTGAGTTATAAGTTCAAAGGATATTAAATTCTGGAAAATCAAGTGGATCTGTTTGGTTAGGGTTAATCAAGTTTGTGTTAGTTAGTGTCAATTCAGTGAATGCATGTCCTCTTATCACTATCATCTTGGCAGCACAACTATGGATAGGAGAGGGTGATTAGATCCTTAATCAGGGGTTCTCAAACTTTTTGGAGTCAGGGACCCCTTTCAGGAAAGTATATATTCTAAGGACCCCCATTGCAAATGTTTGCCCCCCCAAAACAAACAAACAACAAACATTAAGCCATTTTGGTCATCCATTACTGATTTCAATGAATCCAAATATGATGTACGAAGTCCTCTTTGCACGTTCTTTGTTTGGAAAGCTTACAAATCCATCCATTGCTAAGTAGATTAGCAAGTCAAGTCAAGTTTTATTGATAAAGCACATTTAAGAAGATCATTGTCAACCAACGGGCTTTACAATGAAATAACAGTGCGGATAGAAACATAAAACACCTAAAAGCACAAAAAACAAGAGGGCGCGAAGGTCAAGCTCTTTGATGATGACGTAGATTTTTTGAATCTATTTGACAAATTTCCAAATGATCACATTGTTTTAAATATATTAAACTGGTTGACTTGATTGTTTTATTGATTAGTTATGAATAAATTCACATTTTAAGATAAATAAAATTAAATGAATACAAATATATTTTTTTATTAAGAACCCAAATTATTTCACAAACCCCGGACAGTCAGGCCAATTCACCCTCGGAATTCCGTCCACCTCACTTTGAGAACCACCGTGTTAGACCATTCAGTATTAGTTGGAAGTGCGTTCATTTCCACAATCGTGCAACGATGCTCATTTCTAACCACGCACGTCTAACGAAAATATCAAGAAAAAGAAAAATAACTCAATCAAATTATAATTAAATTATATATGTATGTGTCTGTGTGTGTGTGTATGTGCGTGCGTGCGTCCGTGTATGCCTGTATATGTTGTTATTTTTATAGGTGTCCATTGTGACAGTGTGTGCAATGAGCGATATTGGGGACCCAACTGCTCTTACAGCTGCACCTGTGTGAATGGAGGTTCATGCTCTTCTGAGGACGGCACATGTGTGTGTGCTCCTGGTTACCGTGGCACCAACTGCAAACGAAGTAAGAAAGCCTAATATGCTCCCACGCTCAAAAAAATGAATTAAAAAAATGATACCATGCATATGGCATGATTGCATGCAAAAGGTAGCGCTAGTCACTTTATGAAAACTTATGCAATTTCGGGATAACTCGGTAATGAGCGGTGCTCATTTTACCTCTGGAAAGTGTTGGTTCCGCAGGACTCGCAATACTAAAAAACTGAAATGTTTGGGGTCCCAAAAAGTCACACAGTAAAATTTAAGATTCAAACTATTGACAAGATGTGAGCAAAAACCAACAACAAACATTACTAAATGTCACAGTAAAATTTATTAAAATAATTGATCAAATTGCAACCATTGATTATAACAGTCCATTTTGGAAAAAAAGCTTGATTCGCTTCAACATGGCGTTATTTGGTCCTCATCTCGATCTTCCCAAGCATTTAGTTTTCGCGTTTTACTTTTGGGCTCATTGTTACCTGATTGTGTATTACTTGACTTGTTACTTATACTAAAAAAAATGCAGAATTAATGTTATTCGGTCCTACAGATTGCACTTTGAGGAGGCTTTTTTTGAACGAGATCCTGCCGATGAAATCTCATAACAAGAGCTCTACTATGAGAAAATGTGACCTGTGGGAATTAAAAAAAAATTGGCAGATTAAGTTGTGATAAAAGTTAGTAAATAGTCTGAATAAAAGAGTATATGGACGATGGTTGATGTTTTGATTTCAATCAAAATAGTTACATTGATTTGATTGGGTGGGAATCTCTGGCACAACTCTCATCCTAAATCAGTCCAATTTCAATAAGCTACCCCTTCCGCTGTCCCTCGGACCCAGAACCTCCGCAACCAGGAACTCAGAGTTCCTGGAACGTTTGGTGTGAAAGGGGCTTTTGACTGTCTCACGATTCGATTCCGCTTTTGGGGTCTGTTCAATCAAAAATGATTTCTGCTTCAATATATAAACATGCAAAGAATAATCATACAACTTCAGTCTGCTTTATTAGACAGAGTAAAGGGAAACTGTCTTTTTTTTTTTTTTTTTTTTTTTTTTTTTACATTTGCTGAGTTTTGATTCGTTAAGAACATCCCAAAAAATAACATGTGGACAGCCGCTACTATTTGAAGCTAGCTATAAATTATATAGCTTTCATAATATGAAATAAGATTAAACAAAATTTTTAAAAAGGTAGAACAACACATTGAGAGAGAGAGAGAGAGAGCGAGAGAGAGAGAGAGAGAGAAAGACTACTTCCCCTTTAACCGCCTTGATCTGTTCTGTTCTGTTCTGTTCTGTTGGGGACCCAGGCAAACGAGAGCGCTGAATGAGTAGTAACAATATCCCTTGTCACCTCCTCACCAGCATTGTGAAATCACAATGATCACTGGTGAGCTATTTTTACAATATAGTTTAAATATGTTTAATCTGTTTCAGCTAAACAATATACAGGGTGGTTGAAAAGTATCCTCCTGCTTTAAAATACTTAAGATTCATGAGTTGTATTATTCTTTTCATTTTTTTGATGCATGTTCCATGACGTATAGGCTTACTTGTTTATTCTGAAAGCCGACAAAAGTGACTCAAAATCTGAGCCTGCCGTTACATGCCTCGTTAGCCGCTTTATGAAGGTTGAGGGCTGTTGTTCAAGTTCGAAGATGGCCTTTTTTATAGGCTTTCAAATTTCAAACAATACAATTATTTTTAAAAGAAAACAATAACATTTATTTGCCATACATCATGGAACATACACAAAAAATATATTATAATATATTGCAACATAGGAATAAATTATAAGTATTTTCACATAGAGAGGTACTTTTCAATCACCCTGTACAATAGAGACCAAAGTAATGCTCATACAAAACTTTACAAAAAAATGTCAGCACAAACATTAAGGATGAATAGTTTGTGCATATCTTAATGAACACACATTGAATCAGTTGCTAGCAGATCATTCCCTGTTGACATATTTTTATGCTTCTTTCTGAAGTCCCAGTGCAAGGCAACTCCTTTAAACAGTAGGTCATTTACATTATATTCAAACATCCATCCATTTTATACAGCACATATCCTTATTAAGTTAAGAAATGTGCTAGAGCCTAATTAACCCACCTTGCTTTAGACCACAGGTGTCAAATTCAAGGCCCGGGGGCTAGATCCAGTCCGCCACATTTTATGTGGTCCATGAAGTACTGATTTGACTTTCTGGCTTAAATACCAAACTTGCAAGTTGCCTTCCTTCCTCTCCTTCCTTCCTTCCTTCCTTCCTTCCTTCCTCCCTTCCTTCCTTCCTTCCTTCCTTCCTTCCTTCCTTCCTTCCTTCCTTCCTTCCTTCCTTCCTTCCTTCCTTCCTTCCTTCCTTCCTTCCTTCCTTCCTTCCTTCCTTCCTTCCTTCCTTCCTTCCTTCAAGATTCAAGAGGTTTATTGTCGTGTGCATAGTAATACCACACAATGACATTTTTATTCTGTTCATTTCCCCGAGCAGACTACATTCCATAATAGAGCTAATAATAAGGTAGGCAATAAAACCAAAAACAAAAGAACAGTAATAAAGCAATAAGGGCAGTAATAATGAACTACTTATATTCCAAGCATATTATGGAACTGATTGAGTGGAAGAAACTGTATATTTATGAGCACGATAGTGCAAAATATCATGTAGTGCAAAACATTATGTATTTAGCAGCTTTCCTGCACTGTGAAGGGTTTGTTAGGCGCATGTGCGCATGCGGTAAAGTGACTGGTGATGAGGCAGATTGGTGCGTGAGAGATTTGTTCAGAATCCGGATGGCCTGTGGGTAGAAGCTGTTCGCCAGCAGGGTGGTCCTGGCCCTCAGGCTGCTGTAGCGTCTGCCTGATGGCAGCAGTTCAAACAGATTGTGTTGTGGGTGAGTTTTGTCCCTGATGAGGATGTGTGTCATCCACAGAACCCTGGTGTGGTATATGTCCTGCAGTAAGGGGAAGACTATTCCGCAGGTGCGCTGTGAGGTCTTGATTACACTTCCTGTCCAGTAGTGTGCTGTTACAGTACCAGACTGTGATGGAGATGGAGAGGACACTTTGGATTGTACATCTGTAGAGGTTGTTGATAATTTGGCATGCCAAATTTCTTCAGTCTTCGCAGAAAGTACAGTCTCTGTTGGGACTTCTTAATGATCTGTCAAGTGTTGTGGGACCGGGTGAGATCCTCCAGATGTAGGTGCAGAGGAATTTGAAAGCTTTCACCCTCCCCACCTCTGTCCCATTGATGAATAGTGGTGGTTTGTACGGCTCCATCTGCCGCGTTGGGTCTATGATCAGTCCTTTGCTCTTGTCTGTGTTGAGGTGGTCATTGTTGCTGCGACACCAGGCCACAAGGTCTGCCAGCTCTTTCCTATATGCTGTCTCAATCCTACCAGTGATCAGCCCGATGACTGTCGTGTCAGCTGCATACTTAATTACACTGGTGTTGTTTTGTGAGGCGACACAGTCATAGGTGAAGAGTGTGTAAAACAAGGGGCTCAGCATACAGCCCTGGGGTGTCCCTTACAGCTCTGGTGCTGGATGTGCAGTTGTGGACTGTGACTGATTGTAGTCTGCCATTGAGAAGGTTTAGCACCCAGTTGCAGAGGTGCCAGACCGAGTGTGAAGAGTTTATCTGTCAGTTTGTCAGGAATGACTGTGTTGAATGCTGAACTATAATGGACAAAGAGCATTCTTACATACGTGTCCTCTAAGTGCGTGAGCGTTGTGTGGATGGCGGTTTTGACTGCAGCATCTGTGGACCGGTTATGACGATATGCAAATTGTAAAGGGTCCACGGTGTCTGTCTTTTTTATATGAGTCATGGCAATCCTCTCAAAGCACTTTGTGATTGGGGTGAGCGCTATGGGACGGTAGTCATTTGACTTCACGGTCATGCCACTCCACTGAAAAAAAAGTATAACTTCAATATCGCTTATGACATAAATAACACCTCTGCTTTAAAAAAAAAGGAGAGGTAGCCAGCCAATAACAGGGCAAATACTGAAGAAACAACAACAACCATTCACATTTACAACTTAGGACAATTAGAATCTTGAGTTAACCCTAAAATGTATGGTTTTGGAACACAGCCGAAGAGATTGAATTGCTCGAACCTCAGACTCTGAGACAGAGCCAGATGAGTTAACTACTGTAGTTGGCAAACGTGCTTACTTTTCATTCATATCAGAACGAATCAATGTACAAACAAATGCCGCACAAGAAGAAAACAAGGCAAGTCCCAGCTTACATGTCTTAATTCAATCAATAACTGTTTTCTATCACAGCTAATGACTTTTGCATATTTTTTGTTTAGACCTTTGTTAAAAACACGAAGGTTAGCCCCCCCCACTACTTAATCAGGTCCCAAAGTATCTTGTTGGATCTACGCCAGGTCCAATAAACCCAAGTGAGAATCAACAACAATTGTGACTCGAGGCCATTGTGTCGAATGGAAACCTTTAGAACAGGGAAAAGGTAAACTTTTCAGCCTCAATGTTCTTTGGGAGGGGGACCCCAATAACATTTCATTTGATTACATGCAACATTCTGAATTGCTTAGATTGACCGATACTGCAAAAGAGAATCACCCAAACAATTGTGCCTTCCATCAGAGGTATGGGAGTTTAACGGAAAAGAAAGGCCCCCCTCCTCGTCCTTCACAAGCCATACTGCTAAAAGACCCAATGGATGGATCATCATTTAAATGGCCGACAACTGTACTTATCTTCAATATAAACACTGCAATGCTCCATTTACTCAACAATGTTATAAATGAGTCTGTGAAAGATGACTGCTATGGTCGCGAGTGCCAAAAGCAAAATCAACAGCTTGTTCTCTTTGCACTACTTTTAATAACCATTTTCAATGTACTGATTATGATTTAATATCTATGGGGGGGTTTTTTCTCATTGTGTAATTTTCTTTTTTTTAATTGCTATATGGTCGAATTGTTTACTGCTTATTACTCGGTGGAAGAGTGGTTCGCACCTCCGCCTCACAATTCAGAGTCCCGAGTTCAAATCCAGCTGACTCTGGCCTTCCTGTGTGGAGTTTTCATGTTCTCCCCGAGTCCGCCTGGATTCTCTCCGGGCACTCCAGCTTCTACCCAAGTTCCAAAAACATGCATGGCAGGTGTGTTGGACAAACTAAATTGTCCTTAAGTGTGATTGGGTGATTGTTTGTCCCTGTGTGCCCTGCAATTGGCTGGCAAACAGTCCAGTGTGTCCCCCGCCTACCACCCGAAACTGCTGGGTTAGGCACCAGCAACCCCTTCAACTCGAGTTAGGCTAAGCGGCAATAGAAAATGCATGGATGGAGACCTTTTGAAGTTCATTTAAATTGTGTTTATGTTGGTATTGTTGTATGTCTGCATGAAAAAAGGACGTTCAGTCTGAGAAATCTAGACAATGGGGATCTTTTTTTTTAAACTTACATTCAATAAATAATCCACACAATATTTAAAAAAAAAGTCAAACTCAAATACTAAAACTGATTTGAAAAATTTATTAAAAAGAATCAATTTTCTATAGCCACTTACAAAGGTCGCAGGCTATCTGGTGCTTATCCTAGCTGACTATTGGGCAGCAGGCGGGGTACACCCTTGACTGGTTTCCAGCCAAATGTAAGAGACACAGAGACAAACAATCCTTCACACACACAGTGACACCTAAGGACAATTTAGAATGTCCAATATACCTGCCATGCATGTGTTAGGAGTGTGGGGGGAAGCCGGAGTGCCAGGAGAGAACCCACGCGGGCTCTAGGAGAACTTTCAAACGCCACTCGGGAAGCCCGGAGCGAGATGGATTTGAACTTGGGTCCATGAACTGGGAGGCAGATGTGCTATCCAATGCCTCACCGAGCCACCAAGCCAGATTGAAAGCAAAATGAACTATTTTGAAAAATCCAAAAGTGTTACCCTGGTCGGTAGTCCAGAATGAATACATTTCAATCTACCGGTAGGTAACATAAACAGTAACAACATGACGTGGTATTTTGAAGTCCTTATCTTTGATCGACTTTGCTTGGAAACAGGCATACGGAAAGGTGTCAAGAACAAACTCTTACGACTGGTAGCGTATGTACACCATTCGTGGCTTTCCATTTGTGAATGGATTCCACGCATCAGCTTCCCTTTGTTTCTTCCTGCATCAGTGGAATCGATTCAAGAGCTCTTGGTTCAAAGTTTAGTCAATTGTCTTAATTAGGAGCATGAGAGAAATGGTAGAGCATCTCAGTGGTCTGGCTTTCCACTCAGGCAAACATCAATTAAAAGAAATTAAAGGTTTTAGCAAGACTTATGCGGCAGGATCAGTAACGGAAGGCTAACAAAGCAAAGGTTACGCTACTGACGAGTTGACTCAAAGATAGGGAATTTCATTGGGTAAGAATATTGGGGGGAATAACAGGAACTTCATGATAATGAAATTGTGACTCCCCCAGCAGAATGGACCTCTGCATCCCAGACAATCTGACTAACTGTGTATGTCTATGCAGCCTGTTCACCTGGTTTCTATGGACATCGCTGTAGCCAGTCGTGTCCTCAGTGCATCCATAGTGATGGACCTTGTCACCACATCACTGGCCACTGCGAGTGTTTGTCTGGTTTCTTTGGCACCCTCTGCAACCAGGGTAAGTTGACACTTCTCCCAAGTTGTACTTTAGTCTTTTGACTTCGAAACATGTACCAAAATGCTCTTAAATGTTAATGTGGTGAGTGGAGGATTTCACAATGTGTTTTTCACATGAACTCGAATGGAAAAGTGAACTTACACAAAGCATGTATTGCACCAAAATAAGAAGGTATATGCAAATGTAAGTGCTCAGTTCAGAAACAGAAATGATAATACGTCATTCGACTGTGAATCTAAATTTAGCCTACAATTGCAGTAATAATGCTACCTTTACATTATGTTCCTGGCCACCGCAGCAATCACTTTCCAATCTACCTCGGACCAAACCAGATAGACAATGCAGGGGAACAGGGGGGGAAACGAGATGTGATTGTCATGAGCAATACTTTGAAATTAGGTCTGAACAATTATGAAAAATTATCTAGTTGTGTGTTTTCCCCCTCACAACATTAAATATGCGGTTGAGTGATTTATTTTAATTTTGCGGACCGACGCACGTTGTTCATTTTTATGCATGGGCAAGTCTAGGTTTTTCTTTGTAGGTGAATTTGGCAGACCGTGGACTTTGCAGTATATGGGCGGGACTCTTTGACTTTCTCACAATTCGATTCCAATTTTGGGGTCTCTGGTTCGATTCAGAATCAATTTTTGATACAAAACGATTTGATTCAAATAAAAATGATTTTTACTTCAATCTATAAATGTGCAAAGAATCATCATACCGTTATGATGCATAATCCTCCAAGCAGACGAGATGCTGTCATTTGCCAAAATGGATAGTACATTAATATATATAACATGCGAAGGAACACAACAGGGAATATCACCTCAAAAGATTCGTCTCATCTATATTATCTAAACACACACACACATACAGTATATATATATATATATATATATATATATATATATATATATATACTGTATATATATATATATATATATATATATACTGTATATATATATATATATATATATATATATATATATATATATATATATATATATATTATATATATTATATATATATATATATATAGGTGAAATTGTCTCGTCCCCGCGCAAGTGCAGTTTGACGTTCCAGGGACTTCGTGTTGCAGCGTGTTGCAATCTACTGCGTTGCTTCTCGATCAGCTTGATGGTTAGCCACAAGTTGAGCTACATTTACAGTTTTCATGCCTGTTAAATAAAGAGAGGTTATGCTAATGCACGACGTGAAGCACACAATGTTTTACATCAGTAATTTCTGTCTCGCACACATACCTGCGTACCTCTTATGTGCATGACTGCTAATGGGTTCGGTCCTAATAATTTTTGTAATGTTTCATAAAATATCCTTGCAGGTCGGCTATAACATCCTTAAGGCCCGGATCCGGACCACGGGCAGTACTATTGACACCACTGATCCAGATAAAACTGCATTGACTTGACTTTCCTGCTTCATGTTGTGACAGTAAAATTCAATGAATCATAATGATTGTCACTGACACTAACAGAAGTCTCATCAATCAGCTGAAAATCATGGCGCATGTTCGAGAAGGCTGGACACGGTCTTGATCGTGATGTATATCTGACATGACAATAAATGGTAAAGAATGCTTTTATGATTTCAAACCACAATAGTTATTGGCAGCCATTAAGTGACTGTGACATTACACAGAACGGAGCTGTCGTGAGAGGTTTGCGTTGCTAATAAATTGAAAGTTTTATACCCAACTGGATATATCAATTTTAAATACACAGTACTGTACATGTAGAAGACTTGTAGAATGCATCAAAAACACAAATGAGTGGTCATGGTCACAACAGTACTCGTGAACAATATAAGTATTATGTTCACATTATTCATGTAATATATTTAGAACATTTAAATCATTAAATTGAAGCGCAGATAAATACGGAGTGTTCCGGTGTTCTGTTCTGATCCCAATCACCGTGTTGTGCCGATCGGAGAAGAAATACTGTAGCTCCAGGCCCTCATCAGACTGAATGAGGGGGTCTGCCATAAGTGTTTCTGTGGCATACATCAGGAAGGTGATGTGGTTCTCTCATGTCCCACCTGCCCACACAGGCAATGTGTTCTGGTGACAGAAAAGGCATTGGGTCAGCATCTTGTTTGGCAGGTTGAACGACTTTAGCTAAAGGGTGTTCTCCTGAGATTTCTCAGCCCCAAAGTTGTTAAAGGCAATGGGCAAAAACAATAAGAATAAAACACACCTTAATCAGCCTTAAAACTCTTAGGAATTGTAAAGAAACCTGAAAAAATATGGCTTTATCTAAAAAGGGTGGTATTCATATAATGTGCTTCACAAATGTTTTAAAATTATTGTTTGTGAGCAATCACCCTTGCTGAGAAAATCCTTACATTTGGCGGTTGAGACATATTAAGATGCTGTTTAAAGAGCGTGATTTTTCCACTTTCCTTCAGATCATCAATCTTCACAATAAAAAGTACTTTAATGGTCTGGAATCATTTTCCCATAAGCACTAATGTTCCAATCAAATTGGTAACCATCATACCATTACAGCACGCATAACGCTTACGAGGCTGATTTGTCAGGATCTGCCCCATCTGATAATGGGGTTTCTTTGACACTGGTACTATTTGCTATATAGTATGTCAGTGTCATCACGAACCAGTCGACTCTTGAGATTTTTATTGTGAAGGGGGGAGATAGTCTCAAAAATACTTTTGAGACTCCCGCCTTAAAATGTATGAAAAATTATACAAATTACATTGATTAAATAAATCGTGTAACTGAACTACAAATGCTATTTCATACAAATGCGTTTAGGGACCTCTGATGAAATACTGGAACTAGAGGAATACCGCAGTTAGGGTTGCCCCAAGACCAAAATCGCAAAGTCAAAAAGTTGAACCACAATGTTTCGATGTGGCACCTTAATTATTTCTGTATGGTTTAATAGATCTTCTGTCACGTTGTGGCATGGCGGCGTGAGGCGATGGAGGGAAAGGGACTCAAAAAACGCAGGAGGACGGAGAGGGTGTGCTCAAACAAAAATGCTCTTTTAATAATAAAACAAGTCAGGAAAAGCAGTAGACAAAAACTGGACAAAGTAGCAAAATAAATGAGGAATGGAATATAACTCACGAGACTTAATTCGGATGACTGGGAAGAATGGAGGGCGAGTAGGAGGGGAAAAACACAGCGGCGCAGGAAACACGAATTGAAGATATAGTGGGGTAAGAGGTGCAATAATCCGACGAAGGCGACAGAGGGACGGTGGTTTAAATACATGAAAACTACTTACAGAAAACACACTACAGCTGGACGGGGACAAGAGGCAGGGGAACCGGATTGGCTAACACGTGAGGAGCGGGGACACACGGACAACAGGTGGACGGGATAAAACTAACGAGACTGAGAAAAAGGCAGGCGCTGGGAAACCAACACGAATTAGTCAGACGAAATGAACCAAAACTACTTAAACTAAATCCGAAAACCCAAAAAACCCAGACAGAACGTGACATCTTCGAGTTAGTTACTTTAGGTTCGTAAATGTTCTATCATAGTGGACGAGCGGTTGGTTACCTGCCTCACAGTTCTACGGCTGAGGTTCAAGTTGTGGCTCCTGCCGTCCTATGTGGGTTTTGCTATTGTGTCCCGTTGACCTTAGCCAAATATGCGTTCTATTTTAACATTCTACACATTACATTCATTACACGCATTCCATTTCTGGGAGTGTATTTTATCACAGTCTTTCTGCACTGTAGTATAACATTGCGTAATTAACATTTCTGTGGGTTAAGCAGATGTTAACTCATCAATGAAAACAGTCAAAGGTTCATTTCCAAGTTGATTCCTAAATGGAGACACTCGAGAAGTCAGCTGTAAAATATTCATTACCATTTAACATGAAGACGGCCTGTCCTCTATTAGTTATTCAGCTGCATCTTTGAGCCAATCCACAGAAACCTCGGTAACCCGGATGAATCTGATGTCCGGTGTTATTGCCGACATTAGACACTGACACATCACTAGTCTCACACACCAGGCACTTACCCCAGCATAGGACTGGAGTTTCTTTTCATTCACAATGCTTTTATGGACCCTCTACACTGGTGGTGAAGAGTGTAGCGTCTACACTCTAGAACAGAGGTCCCCAAACCCCGGTCCGTGGCCCAAAACCGCTCCTGAAACATCTGGTACCAGGCCGCATTAGCTGCATCTGAAATCACGATGTTTTAGAGCTGATTTAGTTTATCCTTTAACAGTTAACTCATTTGTGCTTTGCTTGGCTTGATCTTTGTTTTTTGGCGCTGCCTCTAGCCGCTGTTGATATTACATTTTGTAGTGAGGAAGGACGATGTTGCTTCGGTGGAGAGCAGTCACTGTCAGTGACACACACGTTGTTCTTTCTGTCCGTAAAATCGGTCCCACAAGTGTCTGTAAGATGTACTTTCTTTTTAAGAATGTTGTCATTTATTATCATTTGTCCAAAATTAGTTTGTTTGTTGATCCGACAACTTGTGACTGTAGTTAACATGCTCGCTAATGTTAGTTCTTCAGCATGTTATATATTGCTGCCTTGAATGCATTTAGCATTTTAACATTTTCATTTGTGCCAGGTATTTCCCGTTGGCATATGTTAGCATATGCAAAGGTTTTACATTGATAAGTACTTATTTGCATCTAATCAAAATTTTATATTGATATGAATACCAATTGTAAATCATTTATATAATTGAATCAATCAGTGTAATTTGTGTGCATTTTTATAAGACATACTAAAATTCTTGCGTTTGGTACTTACCTGATAACAGAGTTATAGCAATGTTTTATTTTGGAGAGACACTGACAGCCTTTGTTTGGTGTATCTTCTTTGCATTAAAAAAGAGTTAGTTGCTGTTCACTGTATGTCTATTCCGATGTAACCCATTCTAAAATTTGGACATAACAAAAAGGACAGGACAAATCAACTATTTCCAAGTTATTTTATTTTGAAAAACCTTATATTTTAAAACTGTCCAGATTCCCGAGGATTTGTTTTGGTCACTTGAGCGCCAAAATTTCATGTCTGTGGAAAGGTGAAAAAGCCCAGGCAAGAGGCAGGTGATGAGCCTACAACTTTGAAGAAAAAGAAAACTTTTAGCAGGCAATACCAGGAGTAGTACTTGAAATAATTATTCTTCTTGCAGTGAGGACTTCAAACACTACTTTGTCCAAAAAGGATCCACGACTGACAAGGAATGGATTCTTTACCTATTTTGTTACCGAACCAGATGAGCTTGCAAACAGCTGTAGCCTCAAAAGTACTTTTGAGGTTCCTGACATCCCATCTGTGCGAAGAGAGGAACAAGCTGAGGTCTCCCTTTAGTTTGGCGTTAATGCACTTTCATATTTTTTGTGCACTTTATATTTCCCATTCGACCCCCATCGACGATAACATTGTAAAGCGTTGATCTGTCCACCCCCCTATCCACGATAACTTCACAAGCGTTGACCGGTCCATAGTGATAAAAAGGATGGGGAGCCCTGAGTGTAGAGTCTACAGTGTAGTTAGCTGCAGTAGCAAAATTACAGTGGTTCTGAAGCCGAAAAACACTGAGAACAATTTCTTTGGCTGATGGAGCCAAAGAGGACTCACGTCTGATACACAATGAGAGGATGCTACACGCTGCAGTTGCCCATTAAGGCAGACGATGCGGAAGGGGGAAAAAATGTGCCGGTTCTGACAGATTTAGACAGTTTTAAATAACTGGGACTTTAGTTATACTTTATTGTCAATATGGTTATTGGCCCAAATGATCCAAGGTTTAAATGTGTCAATGCTGGTTTGATTAAAGTGCCCTGTGACTGGCCGGTAAGCAGTAAAGGGTTTTTGAAGGTCAACCTGGGCTGGACTTGGCACACCCGTGAAGGTTGCTTTTGGGAGACCTGATAATGGTCTTCCTCAGTGTGCAATTTCGTTATGATCTGATTACCGTAATTCCCCAGAAATAAGAACCGTCTGTGTAGTAATTTTAGGGTCAAATGCTGGTATTTTCTATGTTACCGTATATAAGACGCAACAACAGTTTCGCAACAATGTAAAAACTATAGTAAAACAAAGTGCATTTCATCTCTGTAAATTCTTTATATTTCCTTTGTATTCCCTTCTCTTCATATCTATAAATTATATATTTGTTGCAGGTTAAATTAAGTGTGTTTCAGATTTCCCACATTGTGAGTGGGCAGTGATTGCAGCATCACTGTAACGTTCTCCAAGTAGTTGTTTTTCGTTTTTCTCGCGACGCAGTTCATTTTGCCATGAATACCCAAAGTTGCGGACCATTTGTGTTCTATTAAGTTTATGATTGTGTGTTTATTCCAAAAGACCACAATTGATAAACGAGTCAAATGGAATACCTTCCCGTGTTAACTAACCGGAGAACTCTTCTCCAGCTGGTTCAATTAAGAGCAGCAAGGTATGGAGACATCTAACTTTTAACAAGGTCTTCTCCATTTTAGTAATATTCCAGTGTATGAATAAGGATGGACTCTGACGTTGATTTGTTCTGCTCGCTACTTTTATTGAAAATAATTGTAACAACCACAGCTAACACGAGCTGCTGTTAGCTGCAAAAGGCGCTGGCTGCTAACAGCCGCCTGTCGTCCGTCCTCTAGCTCGTACCATTTCGGTCATTATTATGAGTGAGAATACGACTGATCTAAAAATGCACATCTGTGCCTCAAATCTCTGCTTATGTGGTTGACGGATCAATCTTCCTCGAGTGGTGTCGAAAAAATAAAAAATCGTTTATCTGAGGCCCCCTTACTTTTTGCCTTCATTTATTTTTAAACAAAAAAATATTTGGGGAAGAAGACACGAGGGGGCGGAAATTTCACCCAGATGGTGACAACGTCAAATTTCAACATGGCACAAAAAAAACAACAACAATATACTGCAATATATCTGGTTCTAATGGATCATCTCCCTATATTAGTGCCTGTATGTCAAAAATTAAACAAAAGCCAAGTTGGACGCCATTTTTGTTGTCCTCCGTGCCCACTATTGATGTCGACAACATTCAGGCTTAATCCCAAGTTACTGCCAGGAATCAACGAGGCACTAAGACATTGCACTTATCCACCTGTCTGACCTCCTCCATCATCATTGCACGGCTCACAAATCTGTCCTTCACATTAATTTCAAAACTTCTGTGTGAGCCCTTCAATCTTGTGTGGGTGTGTATATGTGTGTATGTGTGTATGTGTGTGTATGCTAGTGGCTAGGCAGTGTTATGTAATAACCATTTTCTTTTGTTTTGATTAAAAACAGATAATCCCCCAAATGTTTTGTTCGCTCAGGGCTAACTAGTGTTATGTCATAACCATTTTCTTTCTTATGTTTTGATTAAAAAAGGTCATTCCTGAAATGTTTTGTTTGCGCAGCGTTTTATTATCGCAATGCTGTGCATTTTCAAAAGTTGATATCTGATATTCTTTTTTTTTTATCCTCAATGTGTTTGAGATGCTTTAAATGTGAAATGTTTACAGACTTTTGACAGGTACTGTAGTGCATTGTAAACCACACTCTTAAAATCACTTCTTGTACTGTATAGGCTTCAATTAACATCACTTTGCGTAGTTGGACGATGTATTTTTTTTCTTATGATATCTTCCCTTATTTTGTTGTGTCAACAGTATGTTCAAGCGGAAAATATGGCAAACACTGTGCCGAAATGTGCCAGTGCACAAACAACGGCACTTGTAATCCAATTGATGGCTCGTGTCAGTGCTACCCTGGGTGGATTGGTGAAGACTGCTCAAAAGGTAAGACTTGAATAATAATATTCTGGATGCACAATATCAGCTTTGTTTGCATTTTGGCTCACTTCAACATTTTTCTTTGCGCATCCTGTCGTCGCGGTGACATATTTGGGTGTGTCTTGTTGGCAGCCTGTCCTCAAGGCTCATGGGGTCCCGACTGCATTCACACTTGTAACTGTCACAATGATGCCCAGTGTAGCCCCACAGATGGAGAGTGTGACTGCAGCCCAGGATGGACAGGACTCTTCTGTACTCAGCGTATGCCTCTCTCAGATACTTCATTCACAACTTTGAAAGAAATACATTTACGCCACACATCAACTACCTCTAAAACACTTGAACTGTATCAATCATAAATCCGTTATACCATCACTAAATTTTTATGCATCAGCAAATTCAGCATCCAGTGCTGCTGCGGCGGTGTTACATTGCTCGGTGTGGTCACCATCTAGCGGCCGATGAACAAAACTACATCTTACACAATTCTAAGTGATTTTCGGGGGGTGAGACGAAACCATGTAAGATTATTTTAGCAGTTATTTGATATGTATGTATATCGTTTTGCTACAAGGTGTTCAGTGGTTGTTAAATTTGAGGAGAGCACACGGGTTAAGCATGTTACAGTTTTTCTCCATTGGTTTTGCCCAAAATAAACTGGATGGCTCACAAAAGCAAAAAAAAACCGTAAATCTCTCCCAAAGGTGTGCCCTTGATTCAAAACCTTTTTTTTTTATAGTCAGTGCTTCTAAAATTGTTCCGACATGATGGCAGGATTCTAGATACAGAATACAGGAAAGTATAAAAGTAGAAGAAAAAACATTTTCGTGCTATTAAAAAAAAAAAAAAAAGCATAGATTGGCATTGTTTTGTTGTGTTTTCATAATTGCTTTGCTCATTTCACCAGCAAGAGCAAAACGGCAACAGTAAGGTGGAACATAATGGCCACTATTCCAACAACCAATCTTGAGTCACTTGTCAACCTATGAACCCAGTCACAGACACCCTCAAGCCCAGCCATGAGTTGATGGTAGCGGACCAACTGGTCAGCATGTTGGTCTTGCTATGTGGTTTATGCTCACATGGTAGAGAGGGTTTCCCACTGACCAAAGGATTGGGTGCTCGAATCTTGGTTGTTTTGTTTTGTTTTTGTTGCTATCTTGGATGTGTAAAAATGTAAACACAAAAAAGAAAAGGAAAAATACATCTAACATATATTGCTGTAAATAAAATGTTATTAAGAAATCTTAAGTTGGGTCAATGGTAGTATGTTCTTGACTGATTTTGTCAGTTGAAGAGACTGTTGCGCATATGAAGTATACAATAAAATCGTGCTGGCATGTTTTCAAGAAAATAGCCATGAGCCCGATTATCAACTAATACATTTAGTAACACCGATTTATTTGGAAAATGTGATCAATGTGGGCTGGTTGTGCTCATTGTAGCCTACTTGCAAATAATCATTTGTAAAGATGCATCGAGATACTTGAGACTTACTGTGACATTTGCAATATAATGAAGTCAACGAGAAAGGGCATTGTGTTGAGAACAATTGCAAGGCAGTTTAAGAATTTGTTATTTTGAGTCATTTCTCTTTCAAAAAATTAGCCAAACCAACGGAGAAAAGCTGTAAATCGTTGGGTGCGGCTGTAGAGTTCAAGCTTTTATAATGGTGAGTTTTGCTGGCACCAAGTACATAATGGATTGCATTTTGAAAATCCCAAATACATTGTAGATTGACCAGTTCACTCAATGGTTTTACAAAAACATATAGAGCCATTTAGTGCCTGCGTGCATCTGTCCTTCCGCAGGCTGTCCGACAGGTTTCTACGGCGCTCAGTGTGCTGAGGTTTGCCGCTGTCAGAACGGGGCCGATTGTGACCACATCAATGGGCGCTGTTCATGCAGGACGGGCTTCATCGGAGAAAGCTGTGAACTTAGTGAGTATTGGTTCCAACGCGTCATTTGCACAAACCGTGAGCCGTTTAAAACCTCTGTTCCTGGGTGCAGAATGTCCTGCTGGGACGTTTGGCTACGGCTGCCAGCAGCTTTGTGAGTGTATGAACAATGCCACGTGCGACTACGTGACGGGAACCTGCTATTGTAGCACGGGATTCAAAGGCATCCGCTGCGACCAAGGTGCGTTTTCTTCCTTAAGATGCAATTACACGTTGATAACGTGGCCCAGGAGAATGAATGTTGTGTGTTCTGTGTTCTTTAGAATTCCGGAATGCCTTACCTGAAATTATTATCTTCATTTTAATTTTCCAAAAAGGGTCTTTAAAAAGCGATAGAAAAAACCTTCTGCATATATTTCATCTCGATGTGGAAGAGTCAGGAAATTCTTTGACGTAGATATCACACATCAAAAATATCACAAATCCTGAGTTGGGTCAAAAAATTTCCCTAGGGAATGAATACTGTGTTTATACGTGTTTTTTTTTTTTTTTTTTTTTACTGAACAATGTACAGAAGACATTACAGTAAAACTCCTCAACTCCTCTACATGTGCAAAAACATCCCCCAGTGTGAAAAATATACATGAATTGAAGCCTTTCTCTCTTTCTTACTTTTTCATACAATGAAAAATCTCCTTGTAGATGCGGACAATGTGTTCTGCGTGGATTCCGCGCAGAAGGGTGTGGTTGCCGAAGTAACGTTATTTTGACACGTTCAGCTGAGCGGTGTTATCCCTAAACCAAGCCAACACTTGAAGAATGGACAAAAGTAATAAAAAAGAAAGATGTTTGGTTTGTTCCGCAGTTGAAGAACTGCCATCATAAGGGTTGCGAAAGTTTAATAGGGAGCTAACAGTTTGGAATATACAGTATTTGGGTTCCGTACTATTCAGATCCGTGTACAGTATATAACTTTAGTGGAGTTTTAAATGCCGCTCATCGATTTTGCTTGTCAGCGGCCCTGATGATGGAGGAGCTGAACCCCTACACCAAGATCAGCCCCGCTCTTGCGTCAGAGCGTCAATCAGTGGGTGCCATCCTGGGCATCATCTTTCTGCTGCTGCTTATCATGGCCATGCTGGCTCTGGTGCTTTGGTTGCGCTACCGACAGAGGGAGAAAGGTCACCAGGTCCCCAGTGTCACCTACACACCTGCTCTGCACATCAACTCCACTGACTACTCCCTCTCTGGTAAGCTCTTTCTTTCTTTCTTTCTTTCTTTCTTTCTTTCTTTCTTTCTTTCTTTCTTTCTTTCTTTCTTTCTTTCTTTCTTTCTTTCACAGTGAATATATGGAAATGTGCTTTCACAAGTTTTGTGAGTTCATACTGTATATTCTCGTAAAAATTGATGGGTGACCCCTGGGGGGTGCAGAGGAGCGGGGAGAGATGACCCCATGTGAATTGTAATTGTGATAAAATAAGTGTAGGAGCCATTTTTTCTTTATATAATTGTTGTTGCATAAATGGTCACGGGGTGGCGGTACAGGTGGGCGGGGTAGGGTTGAGGAGATAATTTAGAACTTATTTAAGGACAGGTGTGTTGGCAGCACGGAAATGGGTGATGGGGAGATGATACGGTTTTTACCGCAACACTGCAAACAATGTAACAACGCCATCAACACCGCAACAACGCCAACACCACCAACAACGCAAGGACGCAAGGAAAACGCCACACCACACCGCCAAACAATTCAAGTACTCAATGCTATGCATAACTAATAAATAACTGGAAACATCACAAGCATAAGATCTGGATTTGAACACATCATTTGCACATCATTTACTCACAATCTCATTGCTACGCGTAAAAAACATCTCCCATTCCGCACCCAAGTGAGCGGCTAAAATTGGTCACTGGATTAGTCGCTACAATAAGGATTGACATTTTTTTCAGGCACTTTAATGCATTTGGGTTTTTTTTTTCAGCTTAGATCAGGGCTGTCTAACTCGTTTTAGCTTGGAGCTATGGAGGAAAATCTATTCCCAATAAAATCATGGTATACTATTTTATAACTTAAAATGTATGCCAAGCGTTATCCGAAAAGGCAACCCCATAGAGTGCCAGCCAATTTTAAGCATTTTGACGCATCTTTCAAGGCCAACAGAATATTGTATTTTATGTTTATGTCGCCATTGGTGGTACTAAATTAAAGATTGGCTTCCATTCCTTCTCTAGAAAACAAGTAAGATTTTCCCCTATTTCATTCTTTAGTAATCACTGTTTGAAAATAGGTCATTTGATTGACACCAAGCAATTTTGAACAAAAGGACAAAATGAGCTTTTGTGATTTTTTTGGGCATCTATTTTCTAGCATCTGAAACATGTCAACAGTCCTTCTCTTCGATAAAACAGGACAAAAAACAGTGAAAATGGGTTTTTCATGTAAAAATAACAGTTTGCGTATGTACCGTATTTTCCGAACTATAAGCTGCACCGGTATATAAGCCGTAGCAGCAAAAATTGACCCAAAAAACATTTTTTGCCACGGATAAGCCACATCAGACTATAAGACGCAGGTCATAACATCAGATATTTATGCAAAAAGATGGTATATGAAAGTTTCCATTTTTTTGTATACAGTATATATTTTTTTTAAATCGTCTACCAACCGCAACAGCCTCTCTTTAACAGCATTCTGTCTCCCATTGTTTAATTGATAGATTAATTTTGTGAACATTGCACACACTGCTCATAAATAATATATACAATCATAATATTATAAATACAATCATATATACTGTTTACTGCATATCAAACACAAACTTTTATACAAGATCTTTATGCCGTCCTCACTCCGAAGCGTTTGGTTTTTCGCCAGCTATACGGCTGGATAACGTTTCAAACAAGCGGACTGTCTTTCCTTTTGCTCTGCTTTATTTGAACAATGGCCATTGACCATTACCCTCTTTAGGTCGCCGTAAAACTAGACAAATAAAACACGTAATCAGCTAATGATACATAACACCTCTCGAGCTAACAAGCCAGTTGCACAACGAAAAAATACTCTTATTTCCAATGTCTCTAACGATAAACAAAACAGATGAACAGTGTCATAATTTTGACAACTTGGACGGACAATTCTCGTCCAAGGCGAAACAAAATAAGATCAGCAATCATCGAACATTGACACTGACTTAAGCACTAAGTCACCTAGCACTGACTTACTTACTTACTTCCCCCCTTGCTGCTGATCATCCACAGTAAATGAATAAGTTAATGGAAATCTTCCATTGCAGGGTATGCCAACATTGATCAAGAGGTCTTTGTTGAAATACCACTCAACAATTTCTGTCCAGTAGTCGTTTCTTTTTACTTTCCTGCTTCCCCTCCTGCTTCTACTTCTGCTACACCAGTAGACATTGGAGTCTGCTTGTCACGCTCCCCTTATGCGCGTACTGTATATAAAACGATGATGTGTAGAGAATGTTGGTGATGTCATGTGGCGACAGCAGGGCATCAGCACAGTGGCCTGCTCGCTTCTGCAGAGTGGTCACCTCGTAACAACGCCATAGGCCGCTGCTTCTCCAACCCCAGCTACCGCACACTGGGCCCCTGCACCTACGCCGCCCACTACGCCAAACCCGACAAGAGGCGCTCCACTAAGGTGGGTCCTTATCAATAACATGTCAGAAAAAACGCAAATGGTGCTGTTTTGCCAAAGATAATGCCTGAGAATTTAAATGAATGAATGGACACTCAGAAATCTATTATGAAAAGGAATAAATGACATAACAGATAGGACAAAAGTATTTCATACTATATAGATATACTTTTAAGGTTATGGGGTAGCGACTCCTCGCTGACACGCAACGTACCTGTCGGAATTCATCCATTCCGCTTCAGATTAGCAACAATTAATTTTCTTTTTCATGGACCAGACACTTAACCTTGGTTTATGCTTGATGCGTAAACACTTCACCCGGAAATATGACGTACGGAATCATTGTACAAAAACTCGTGTGTGTGTATATATATATATATATATATATATAATTACTTTTCGCATTCCAATTAATGTTATTCAAAAACGTGGAAAAAATTGGTCTGGTTTTGAGTTATGCGGGTATAATCCCATGTGTTTACATAAAGTGCGAACTCCAGAATTTATGTCGCAGACAGCAGTGAAGCCGTTTAGAGCCTTGTAAATATAATAACAAATGAATGCTCCAACACCTTCCCTTTTATTTTCCAGATGAAGGCCAAACGACGACACAGGAACAGTGCTCCAGAGTGGGGTGCCTATTGTAACCTCAGTGAGTTAGGTCTGTCCGGTGCACCTTTTTTTCCCCTCTCTTTTGCTGCGTCAAACTTTTATGTACAGTATTGCAATTTCACACAGAACTTTTCATATGTAAAAATACAACTAAAAGTGCTTTACAAGAAATCAAATCATCCCCTACCCACCATCACTTTTCCACAGGAACACAAACACACACCAGTTAAAGCAGTGTTTCTCAAATAGTGGGTGGGCCCTCCTGTGGGGGTGTGAAGTGATGCCGGAGGGTGCGGTACCCCAGGGGAAAGGCTTTGTTTTTGTCATGTCAAGTGTAATTGTGATAAAATAAGGATTGGCTTTTTTTTTTTTTTCCATACACTTTGATGGACTTGGTTTTTTTTTCTGCTTAGACCAGGGGTGTCAAACTAGTTTTAGCTTTGCAGACCTAATGGAAGAAAATCTATTCTGAAGTGGGCCGGACAATAAAATCATTGTATATATTGTGACGTCGCATGAGGTGTGACAGGGCAGACGGGGTCACAGAGGTAATAATTTCTAAATTGAATGTTTATTTCGTCACACAAAGTTCAAAGAAACTATATCAAAACGGGTGGTCAAAAGGCAGTAATCGAAATCAGGTTGGTTCTTAGATTTCAAAACTACTTTCTTTACAAAGTGCCAATGAAGGCAGGAAAAATAGCGTATCAGAAATGCAAAAACTCACAAAGTTCACAAAGTTCAACTTAAAGCAGTTCAAAAAACGGTCAAAGTCCAACTAAAACCTGTTCTCACTGCTCCCTGGCTTTGGCTTCAGTGGCACTCTCTTTCCTGTTTCTCTTGTCACTTCTTCAGCAGCACAGTCTTCTCTCCCCAATCAGCCATGCCTTCTTTTATCCCGTTACTTAATCAGCTGCACCTGTTGAGGCGGTGAGGCATGCTGGGCAATGGAGTCCTCGGCATGTCGGCCATTTTAGGGTGTGGCGTTTGCTCATAGAAGGGGAAGTAGCGGCCCTCTACTACATGTCCCCCTTGTGATGCCACAATATTTATATACTTGTACTTTAAAACTACAACTTCAAATTTATTATTTTTTATTACTGTCCAAAATAATAAAAGCACAACATTACTATTAGTCATATAAAAATAACATTATTATTAATAATAAAACATTTCAAGTTTTTCATTTATCACAGAATTCAGCTCATTGTTATACTTTACTGAATCGCCTCGTAAGCCGGGTTGAACCCATTTGGAGGCCAGTACCAGCCCGCTGGTCATATGTTTGACACCCCTGTCTTAGATAAACATTTAACCTGTATAAATACTGTAAAAAGAAAAAAAGTAGTTACCAGAAGTTGATTTTTTTTGTATTGCTTTTTCCTTGTGTCAATATTAAAAATGATAGTAGGTACTTATATTTTTTTCCAGATAATAATCTTATTTATGGGTGGCATGGTGGGGGGGGGGGGGGGGGGGGGGGTGTTCCCTTTCCTGAGGGGGGGGGGGGGGGGGGGGGCTTGCAAAATATAATTGAGATCAAACTAAATACACTATATGTTGAAGGTCAGAAGTTCTATTGGTTAAATTTAAAAAGAATATTTGTTGGTTCTATGACAGATTTTCATAAATGTTCAATACGAGCGCCGCCTGTGACTCTGCATACATTGATGGCCATCCTGACAATTTAGGTATGCATAAGCAGCCCCTTTCTTGAAATGTATGGTGCCAAATCCGAATTTGTTTTGTAGTTGGTACCTTCTTTGCAAAATTTGCGAAGAAGGCGCGCAGCACTGTCTTGGGTGACTGAGTCCGAGCATACTCTAATGCGCAAAATGCCTTTTCTTTTGAAGTGAACGGCATTTCTTAACCTGAAAAGATAGAACTTCCAAACGTTACATGCAAAAACGTGAAACGTTTCTACACAAGCTGTGAAAATTTGAGGTCATTCCAACGAAAACTGTCAAAATTATTGACCGACAAAATGAGCTCATACATTTTGGAACACCCTGTACAATAGAACCTAAGTGCCTGAGTCGAGTGTCATGTCTTGTTTTTTTTCACTGGCACTTGATGTAGTGATATAATTTTTCAACAAAGCTTAATTTACAACCCAATGACTTGCAAAAAAATTTCTGCCTATATTCAACTAAATGGACTACAGAGGCAAGAAATGTAATGATTAAAATGATAATCAACATGTTTAAAAAAAAACTGGGATGGGGCCATAAAAGACCAGGAAAGTTGATGATTGATGAATGTTAAAAGAATACCTCTGAAGGACATGTGACAGGTGGTAAAAGGTGACTGTAGTGACAAGGTATAAAAGTAGAATGTGTAAAAACAAAAATAGCCCAACAGTTTAAGAACAATGTTTCTCAATGTTTAATGGTGAGGAATTTAACATTAAACAATTAAACATTGAGAGGTATTTAGGGATCATCTACAGTCCGTAATATGAAGTGATTTTGAGCAGGGCTTCTCAAAATTTTAAAACTTTAAAGAACTAATTTTTCCGAAGACCGCCATTGCAAATGAAACAAAACAAAAAAACTTCAAACTTAAAAGACTTAAGATGTATTAGCGTTATTCAATTTTTCAATTTGATAAGTACCCTTTTTATTCAGCAGATTCGTTTTGACAAGAATTTACTTTTCAGCTACGTATATTGAAGTTTAGAAAACAAAAATCACATTGCACACCTTATAACAAACCTGGTCAATTTCCAAATATTTAGGAAAAAACGGCATCATAAAATAAAATGCCTTTTTAGCTTTGCTGGCTTCATCGCCTCGTTGTTAGCAAGCCGTCGTAACCACAAAATGCATTTTGACAAATTTAAAAACTATAACATTTTAAAAAATATGTTAACTCATTCAGTGCCATGGATTTTTGCATTTTTTATAAAAGTCTGGACAATCGATACTTAAAGGGATAGTGTGTAAGGTTTAGAACGATTTTCATTACAGATAGCAGGAGGTACTTCATATGCTGCATTTACCATTGTCCGTAGCTATAACAAACATGGCCTCTGGAGAAGTGTAATATTATTTAATGATAAGTAGACCTATGATTATATTTGAAACATACTGTTGGTCATTAGGAACACATTCATTTGCAAGTTTTTGAAATTTACAATCATTTAATTTATTCTTTTTTTTAATGAAAAAAATCTTAAATCTTACACACTGTCCCATTAAGTACCTTAGGGACAATCATTTGAAGATGCCTAAGTATTAGGTCTACACTTAAGTATCTGGGATACAATATCTGGACTCAAAAAAAGAGTGTGAAAATACGTCCTTGGCATTGAATGAGTTTAACTGGTTTAATTGACCGTTTTATTGAAGAGTAATGATTACGCTCATAATTTAATATAAAATATTATGAAATCAACACACACATACACACATCTATCTATCTATCTATCTATCTATATATATATATATATATATATATATATATATATATATATATATATATATATATATATATATATATATTTTATGTGCGTGTGTGTTGATTTCATAATTTTTATTATTAATAATAATAACAATGACCCAATTTATTTCATGGGCCCCCTGCAGTCAGGCCACCGACCTATAGGAGGTTAGAGTGGTCGTTTCCCAGCCGAGAGGCCGTGGGTTCGATCCCCCGACCATCGTGACCATGTCGAAGTTTCCTTGAGCAAGACGCTGAACTGCTAGTTGTTCCTGATGCTGCGCCACAGTGGGTAAATGAGTTAGTGTAAAGCGCTTTGAGTACCAAACGTAGAGAAGCGCTATATAAGTGAAAGTCCATTTACCCTTTCCCATCCATGGACCCCACTTTGAGAACCACTGATTTAGAGAATGAGGAGAAATTCAGCGCCAAGGCCAAAATATCAAGATTGAATGCCCGCGACCTCCAATCCCTCAGGCAACACTGCATTACAAACCGACATCACTGTGTGAAAGATTTTACTGCGTGGGCCCAGGAACACTTCAGAAAACCCCTGTCAGTTCACACATTTAGTCACTACATCCATGTCTTTTTTTTGTTTTGTTTTATTAACATTTTACACAATCTCCCAACTTAATTGAAAAAATAAACACTTCTCCTCGTTTTAATTGTTGTGGTTATTCCTTGTTGTTACCATCAGGTGTATACTGCATTGACCGGCGTTACAGTTACCAAGTGGAGCCACATTACAGAGGTACAGTGTGAGGAGAACCTCAACTTGTGACCTCATCACCTCCGACTCCTCAGCCGATGCGCTCATTGGAACATTTACCCCAGGCGATGATTCCTCCTCAGTTGCCACTAGACTTTGTTATACAATACTATATAGTACCAGTGAAAAGTTTGAAAACACCTTTAAATGTTCTCTAAACATTCATTCTTCAAAATTAGCGTCTACCTAACAGATTAAGTTTCATGATGGAGACAGAGATTCCTACAAGATACCAGGTTGGCTCCTGGCACAATCATCGACCAATGAGGGCCAGGGTTGTATTCTACTCCTGCCTTCATTGGTTGATGGCAGCGATAGACGTGAAGGAAGAGCAGGAAAGAAAGCGCTGCACCAGAGTGTTGTAAATCTCTTATTTCTTTGGTAATTGATTTGAACTTCAAGTGTAAGGTCTGATTGTTATCATGTTTGGTCAGCTATAGGCTTCACTTTAATTAGACTTCTGGGCGCCGCTGATATAACCGCGGCTCTCCGTGAAACTACAGCCAAAGTGATGGGAAGGGAAGGGATAACAGTAAAGTTACTGTTTAAGGTTTAATAATTTGAAGAAAATATGTGTACTGCAGTAAAAGTCAGATAGGGATAGGTTCAATCTGTCCTTGAGTCGGAATGGAAAAACAAGTGGAAAATGGATGGAGAGATGCTACATAACAATACATCTTACCTGAATGTTATTGCCTTTATAATATTACACAAAAGAACGAAGGAAATGAGCGTGCCGCATGAAAATCCCCAATGTCCTCAATCTAAACTTGCACTTGAACGTTTCCTTACATTGCTGACATTTTGTGTTTGAACTTGTCCTTACCAATGTGTTTGTGTTTGCAGGTGGCAACTTGTTGGTTCCTCTCCTCTGTGTGCAATCCCCATCTCTCCCCAAAATCATTCAAGGAATCTCTCCTCCTCTGAAAGTTATCACAGTGTGCTGCTCTTCCTTTAACCTTCACCTCTTAACCTGTTTTTTAACCTATTTATTCATTTCTCATGTTGAACTTAGTTGCATACATTCTCTGGAATTTTCCCAGTCTGACAGAACTGTTGACAAGGATGAGGATGACAACAATGATTCTTTGGAGTGCAGCCAGCGATAAACTGTTCTTGTCGTGTTTGTTCCTCACTTAGACTACATGAAGAGCTCCATGTCCAGCACCTGCTCCCTCAACAGCGAAAACCCATACGCCACCATCAATGACCCACCTGGTTTGGCCCACAAACACTCGGAAAGCAGCTACGTAGAGATGAAATCGCCGGCTCACCACCAGCACATGGCGCATTGCTGTGCAGCTACCATCATCACCACTTCCACGACCAATGTGCCTGCCAACAATGTCTACAATATGGGTATGTTTCATTTGAATTTAGACTGTCCTTAAAATTGCTTAACTCGCCTACATGTTCGGTATCACCGATGTTAGAGTACAGTCCGCATTGTTCTATGCATCTGTCGGGTACTTTTTTTAGCAACTAGCATGTTGCTAAAAACTATTTACTTTTATGTTATTCCTTTATTCTTTTATCCCTATCATTTTTATTCGCTATTTTGTTCTTTTTATTCTTCATTTCCTTCATATCCTGTGATCAGCTCACAGCTGATCAGGATAGCCCCTTTCACACGGCGGGAACTCTTCTGCTGTACCCTGGTAGCTTGGATTCCCCTTTCCCTTCACGCCAAAAAACCTTCCGGGTAGGGAAGGCTCCACTAAGCCTCTATTTTGAACACTCTGAGCTCCTCGTTGCGACTAGGATCTCCGCCTCCGTACCCGGGTGGCTCGAGGGGGGCGTGCTGTGCCAACTGTGCTAACGCTGATTGGTTGGTTGAACTTGAGGGTGTGTTGTTTTGGTATCAGCAGCCGCCATAACACTTCGTTTTCACTGTGGCCAGTTTCATATTTTGAAATAATGGAAGGAGAGAAAATTGATAGGTGGATGGCTGCTCTGGAACAGACTCTTAACTGCGTATTGACTGAGAAGAGGACATCCAACTCCAGTGTGTTTCAACTATGAGAAAAGGCGAGTTGCTAACCGGAATACCCACCATGAGCTAGTGCGTTTGTGACATGGAGCTTTAAAAAAATGAAAAACACATGAACCGACTAAGGCAGACCAATGTCAGGGATGAGAAATTCCACCACAGCTGGAGCCCAGTCCGTGGCATGCACTTCCCTGAAAGCTCTGCATCATTCATCCTTTCAATGGCAACTCACAAACGGAGTGCAATCAAATTTTTTGTTTTGAGACCCCAAAACCATCGGGTGGCGCGAGCAGCATTTTATTTTAAATTTATTTTTACTAAATATATATATATTTTATACGTAAAATTATTCTCCATATTCTGTTCTTTTCGTGTCATATTATATCCATACGGTTACACTCCTAAGTGCTGCAGTTTTTGTAGAGTTTTTAGCAACTAGAATTCAGCTGACATGTGTCGCCAGGCAGACTTCATGGCAGACTTCATGTCTGCCTGAGCCCGGATGCGCTGGGCTTTCACTTGTACAGTTGAGCGCTTCTGTGCAGTGGCGCGTGTCGTTTTGTGATTGCGAGTCGCTAAATGCTCTTTAGCTTAGCACAGTAACTATGGTTCAACAGACCAGCTGTTAAAAAAGGAAGCAAAGGCTGCACATATAGCAGTTGTGTCGAGTTCTTCCTTCCGCCATTCTACAAGCCAGGTGAATGCTTTTGCTTGGCTCCGTTTTTGTATTGAAAGCTCAGCTGGCCGTGTCGGGTAGCTCCGGGTGACCGCAAAGCAGCCGCCATGATTCATTCCTGTCCCGCGTGTCCCGTTGAACGTTCCTGAAGCCCATTGGCTGTCGCTACGCCAAACGCGACAAAAGTATTTCAGATGTATGTTTATGTTATATGTGCACAATATTTGCCTCAGGGATAGTGAAGTAGAAGTAGAAAAATTGGCATTTGGAAATATGTTGAAGTTGTGAAAGTAAATTGTCGAACCAGTGCCATGTTTCTTCAGGAAACATTACTAAAATAAAAGAAATTGCAATTTTAAAGCCGTTGTTATGGTATTATTAAGTACCCGTATCGGTACTCGTATCGGCAAGCACTTAAATGCCAGTACTCGTACTCTACTCGGTAGGCAAAAAATTGGTATTGGGACATCCCTAATATATATATATATATATATATATATATATATATATATATATATATATATATATATATATTTATATATATGAATAAAATATGACATTTATAACAATTAATGACAGCTTTTTTTGTTTTGTTTTTTTGTCTTCCAGAGCCTACCATCAGTATCATTCCAGGAGCCGGAGGTGTGGCAGTGCCCAACTACCCGCAGAATCCCTACGACCTGCCTCGGAACAGCCACATCCCCAGCCACTATGACGTGTTGCCCTTGCGGCCCAGCCCCTCTCACAGTCCCCCTCTGCCCAGTAGCCCCACTGGATCACTGCTCTAAAAACCCCCACCTCAAACACACATCTGTACAGCTATACTTGTGAGGACATACATTGACATAATGCATTTCCTAGCTCCTAACCTTAACGATCAGAAATGATTGCCGGACCCTAAACTTGGCCTCAACACTGGCGCAATTCAAACCTAAACTCTAAAAGCAAGTCTTAATGCTCAACATGAGGTCTGAACAAGCGAAGACCAGCCTAAATGTCCTCACTTCTCCAAACTGTCCTTATTATGTCGGTAAAAATTCAAAGTGGTTCTCATGAGCATAGCTGCCCAGGACACACGAAAGAAACCCAACTTTCCCACATGCCCTCCTGTCATCTGGATGGAATCCAGCGTGGCACACTTGCAAACTGTGAAGGGACCTTTCAATTTTGTGTTTTAAGTGAAGTGTTGGAGTAAATGGAAAGGAAAACCAGAGGTTAGGTGCAGTGTCTATGACACTGTGAAGCACTGATATTTGGTATTTTATCATTGTAAATAGATTCAATTTGATGTGTTGTGTGCCATGAAATTTTCTGTGTTTTCACTGTTCAGTAGAGGAAGTATAGGCTCAGGTATACTTCACCAGTGTACCTTTTTGTGGTATGCAGATGTTTTTTTGTTTTTTTTCCCTCCATTCACACATGGAATCGATGTACTGGACCCATTTGAACACATGCAAATGTGCATGTGACATTTGTGTGTGTCAGCAAGTTTAGACTTTTTCAGTTCATCCATTAGTGTCCTGTATTCCTTAAAGGACAAATTTAAACAAGCAAAGACAGATCGACACAGCATCAATTCGCTATTTTTACATTGTTTATTTTACATAGTTTACTTTTGTCCTCCTTTTTGTATGTGCTGTAGAAACAGTGTTGTGTTGGCTGTACAATTTGTCCACTTGTAATTATTTTTAGTTGTTGCATCAGGGTGAATACACATGCATGCCAAAGATTAGTTAGCCATGCAGCAATATCCTTACTACATCACCTGGAATTTATTTCATCTGTCAGAGAACACATCACTATACATACACTAAAGCTGTTTTGAGAGACAATTTGATATAAAATCAAGATTGACTGATTGATTTATTCATAGTTGGCTTTCTTCAATTTTGTGGCAGTTCTCTTTTATTATTGAGGATTGAGTAACCCAAATCGTATAAAACTACACTTCACACAGCAATAAGATGACATCTGACAATCAGATTTTTTTTTTCCACTCAAATAACCTTCAGTTATTGTTCCAGATGGATACAATTAGCATTCCTTATTATTTTGTTTTTTTTCCAATTGAAGTTGGATTCTCTTTTACTGGTCATGTTTCCAACCAATAAAACTATCATAGTTTCAGGGAATGGAGTCATAATTTAACAGACCAGTGGACAGTGGACAAGTAAAAAAACAAAAGCGTCTGTAAAGGTTTTATGACTAGTGCGCTTTATTAAGATGAACTGATAACTTAAGATATAGACACAATTGTACAATTTTATCAATCTGTACAAAACAAAAGCATTCATTATGAGTCCCCTCTCACATTTAACCTTCATAATTGAAATGACATTTCACTCTTACACTGGAATTACAGTCAGTTTATGAATTTTCAAAGCATACAAAAAAGATTCAATTAAAGGACACTCACACATACACAAAAAGGGATTTTGATCCGGAATAACTTTTGGATGAAAGGAATTGCCTAGACTCATCAGACTGACACTTTGCGAGCGTGAAGAAGTTTTGGTTGGCGGTGCCGTCTGTTCGAGGAAACGCCATTGGTACTGCCAGCCAGGCTCACGCACTCCGGAACTACCCATTTGACACACACACACACACGCATACATAGACACACACACACACACACACACCAAGTGCAGGTAGTGCATATGCCTGCTGAAAACATCACAAAGCTGGATACAACTAGAAGCTGAATGAACACTGGAGTAGTAGACTGACACTTGTCGTCGAAACACGCCAAGCTGACCTGATGGACATCGATGTTAGCAAATGAAGGTGGTAACACGGAAGTCGAACCAAAATCCATGCACCGGGGTCTTGTCAGAGGCAGCTTGGTGTAAAGTAGGCTTTATGTGAAAGGGAAAACGTACGTTTCGGGGACAGACCACTTGTGTGTGTGTTTGATGAAGAGGATGCAAAAGTGAGTGGTAAAGGAGGCACTGTGACTAAAAAAAGGAAAAAAAAAGCCAATAATGTGGATGAATCCCCATTTACTTCTAAACATCATAAATCCAATGTAGCTCAATCTCCTAATCCCAGGGGGAAATTTTAACACAAGTCGGGTTCTTTGAGGTTTGCATTGTGTGATATCAAAGGAATGGCATCCAAAAAAAACCCTCTAGGAGGCTAAAATATTGCATGGATTGTCAAAAGATGACAACTTTCAATATGCCACACAGTCATCCCTTCTAAATGCTTGCAAACGGGAGGTCGAGAACTACACCCTACAGGTGTCAAATTTAGCCCATGTCGTGCTCATTTACTTCCATTAAAAACTGAAAATATTGTTAATCTTGGACATCTTGAAAACCCAGTTTTGTCAAGCATTCCTCCCGATTTTTCCATAATTCCTTTCAATGACAACTCACAAACAGGGTGCAATAGAAACGATTGTGTTGAGACCTCAAAACCACCAGGGGGCGCTTGCGGCCAATTCACAACTTTTGCAAGCCTTTCAATGACTTTGATGAGTGGCTTAGCCTGAATTCCCATAATGCAAAGTTCATACTATGCATTGTGGGACTTGTAGTTAACAAAAGGCTTTCATTCGAGAATTAAACGTCGCAGGAAAGCTTTTATTTTGCCGGGGGATGTGTTTTATTTCATGCAATGCATAAATTATATCTGCATATTTCCCCTTTGCGAAATCTACAGCATTGAACAGCTGTTCAGTTTCAAAGAATTTTCATTTTGTGTGGGGAAAAAAAAACAAAAAAAAAAACCTAGCCTTGGAATTTAGAACATTTTGAGAGGTTGAAAAGTAAAACACGACCACTTCAAAGTCAGCCCAAGTTGGGTGAAAATAAGGCTGGGTTAGTGAAAAGTCCTCGGACACCCAAGGGTTAAACCGAGATCGCTTTCAAGGAATTAAGGATTAAGCTTTTGAGACTCAGATGGGGCGTCACGCAAAAAAAGCCCACCCTTCCAAAAAAACATTTGAAAAATACACTAGGCTTGTTTACTAAGGCTAGTTAAGTTCAGTGCAAAATCAAACATACAAAAACTTTTTCATCCAACCAAGCAAGTCACACTGTGTCATCTTAAACTTTGTGGTCACATGCGAGCGAGTTTGAATATTGAGAAAGCAGGGCGATGTTGCTAGCGTACATCAGTGTGATTTGAATGAGTCCAACTAGCGCACCAAGAAAATATCTTTACAGCCGTATGCAAGTTCCTGCATAGTTGTTGTCACGAGCGGGACCGACATAAGCCTTGTTCCTCAATGGGGAGCTGAAATTCCCAAGCGCACAAGCTGGTCTCTGAGACATAGGCCAACGAATGAACATGTTGAGTGGCACACCTTCAAGGCAACGGCCGTGTTCCATAGCGAAACCCAGAGATTCTCTTGCCTAACAAAACATAGGGCACAGCATGTGGCATCTTTTGAAAACATGCAAAGCTGCCATACAACCTACTTTCTTTTGTAAACACATTTAAGAGCGCACGATGCGAGCTCGTGCTCCGCGTCATCCCCGCAAGCGTAACCGGGACCGGCGCCTTTACATTTATTTCACTAGCGTTGTGTTCACAGCGACGAAATCAAAGATCATGACGCGCATGCATGTGGCTTCCTCAACCGTACATCGCACTAAGAGGCAAGGATTTCAAATGAGCTCATTTCGAGGACTAAACTTCAGAGCGACTTCTATGTGCTTTCAATTCATATATACTAGAAGTTGAATTTTGATACAACGCAGAGAACAATCAGAAAAAAATGTGGAAGAATCATAGGGGTACAAAGCATAAAGACATAAGAAGAAGGAAACAAATCACATTCATATATCAAGACATTTTTTGTGACATGTCAGCGCAACAACTGGAATGAACTCTAAAGTGATATGAAATGCCTGCTGTCTTCTGTCCTTACGAGCCTAAAGACAGAGCGGCTCAGCTTGGGGGGGGGGGGGGGTCCCGCGCACTAACTTTCTATACTGAGACATTATAAGGGGGGGGGGGGTGCGGGAGAGAGACTGGTTAAAAGTAGTGGCGAGTTCGGTTCACAGCCTTGGAGCTCTGAAAGGACAATAGGAAATGAAGGATGGGGGACAGTATTGGAGTTTTGAAGACAAGGCTGGGGAAAAGCTAGATGTTCTGGCAGCACTGCATCTTTGGTTTGTTCTCAGTGGGCTGCACTTGGATGTTGACAACGTTGTTGCTGGGAGACATGTCGCTCTCCTGGCGCTCTGACATCTGCTTTTGGGACACGATGCGGTAGATCTCTGGAGGGAGACCAGAGGGTTAATGTTTCATTTTGTGGCATCATGGTCATCTGAGATCACACGTTACAATATGCCCTTTAAGGCCGTCAATTTCCTAGGGGAGCTATTTACATATGTGAAAGATACCGATACAGAATTCTGCCATCCAAGCTGTTGTCCAAGTTCTCTGCAGTACTGCACAATGCTTGAACCCAGTCCCGTCAGTCCTGGTAAATACTTTTACATACATGCCAGTGGCGGTCCATGCATTTCACAATTAGGCCTTCAGCGATTTCCCACCTAATGGAATAATATTTGTGGCACTGTCTATATCAAAGATTTTGAGCGAGCAAACGTTCGACGAGAGGCTTCTAGATGGCCACCTTATGATTCGATTGGCAACTGCAACGCTCTATTAACTATATGGGCCCGTTCACTTATGTCTTTGCACGCGGCACGGAAGGCCTGCAACTGTAGCTTGCGAATGCCCTCAAATGGATGTGTTTGCAAGCGGATTTCATACAGCCCGGTGACGCAAGTTAGCTGAATTCTAGTTGGCTAAAACCTCTAGCCTTAAACTACACCACCGGCAGGACCGTAACCAAATGACGATGACGCGAAAAGAACAGAATATAAAGAAAAAATGTATATACAAAATACATATATATTTAATTTCAGGCCAAAAATAGTGGACGAGTAGACTAAAATAGTAGATTAGTAGACTAATTGAAAACATAATCCCCGACTAATCGAGTGACAGCCCTAGCATTATGGTAGTTTGTAAGCATATGGAAAGAGAACAGGGAGCACTATGAGATTTGGGATCATTCTGGATGAGAGCAGAACAGAATGGACCAGGACCTTTCTTTTTTTAAATGGGTAAGGACAAGATTTTTTAGTGGGAGTAGGATGGGATGGGAGTGAAAATCCAGTGGTGTCAAACCCTGGAACACACACCTGTTAGTATGGTCTGGAAGGCAGTCTCAACATTGGTGGAATCCAGGGCCGATGTCTCCAGAAAAGATAAACCGTTTTTCTCTGCAGGCCAAAATCAACATGTTACTACACACTGAAATGGATTCCAATACAAAGAAACATTCTTAACCCTTTAAGTACCAAAGAAGCAAAACTGCACTAAGCAACATTTGCTTTATCTCTAGTTATTTTCAAGCTACAACCTTTTGAAGAATGATATAAAAAAATCAGATAGTCCAAAGAAGTTTATTCTGTTTTTTTGATTTATTGCATGACTGACGAGAGTGTTCTGGGAGATAAATGCTTAGATGTGGTTGAGTAAATATGGAGATTTTTTTAGATTTGAGTATTTTCTTTTTTTCAGACACTTCCTAAATATTTGGACATTGACATTTGCGTAATTTTCAGAATCCTAGCTCCATACAACACCACTACAATAAATCTCAATTAAAGAGAGCAATGGGATCTGGCCTGATTTATTGTTTTTAGAATGTTTTAGTCCCGTTAAGGATGTTTTAATCATTTTATCCACTGAATGTTGTGTTGGCAGGTTCGTTTTTCTTATCTTTATCTTTGTGTTAATTTATTCTTTGTCTTTTATTGTGCCATGTGGGCTTTCAATGCATTCTCTAAGGCTTGAAGATCATCAAAACCACTGACCTGTGGGACTGTCACTATTGATTTTTTTTTTTTTAATGATTATCCTATCAATGAAATTATCGAATACCTACATTTTTTAATTATCTAATAATGTTGAACTTTAACTGGAATAACCATAACTATGTACACATTTGTTTGTCATTGTGTGGGAATATAACGCAACAGTACCTCATATAAAAATTAACTTATGCCTAAGCAGGCCCGCGATTATGTTTTAACCCTTTACTGGCCATCGCAGCCACTTTTGGCAGATATTTTAAACGGCCAAAACGGCCGAAACAGTCCGTAAAAGCCATTGCTTAAATTCTCACGTACCACTAAATGTCTCTAAAATCCTGAAGATTCTTGCCTGTTTAGGACTTAAAAATAGAAAAACACGAGCCAAATAAAGTCCGTTTTTGCCAGTTTAAACCATCGGCCGAAAACAGCCACTGTGCCTAGAAAAGGGTTAAGGTCAACAAACACTAACTACCATTTAGTTCACACAAACATATGTAAGCCATGTAATGGTATTGCTAAAGTTACTTACAGAGATGAGTAATCAAAAATATTCCATGTTAAACTAGCGAGTGCAGCTGCCTTTTAGCTGCTATAAGGTATGTAACTTCCTGTTTTTCTTCTCAGTGAAATTGCGTAGGTATTATGGCTACCAGTGGAATTGGACCTCTCATATTGATTAACATCACTGCTGACTAAAGTAACATGAATGCTCTTCGTTTCGATTCTTCTCTCTCAAGCGCACCTGATTCGGATGATGACCTCATCAGCAAGCTTCGTAGGATCTTGAAAATTATCTAATTTGAATCAAGTGTGTCAGATTTTTTTTTTTTTTTGCCATTTTTGCTTCCTAAAAATTATAATGTGTTACTGGTAGCGGTACTTAGTACACCACAAAGGGTGAGCCAGTGATGCGCGCCAATGATGAACACCTGCACACTTTCTCTAGTTTCTACATTAACATTTCAATGTTAGTTTCAGGTTTATTCTGTTCAGCCAATGGCCTTAAGTGTGCTTTGAGTTTTGGATCCCTGTTCAATTGAGTTTGATACCCTTGCATTTGATGAGTCCTGAACTCAAGAATTGACGAATGAATTTGCTTGAATGACACAACTCACACCCTGCAAAATCTCTGGCCGCTGTCAACTGACTTTTTGAATAACACAGTGATTTTTCTTAGAAAGAGGTGAAGCAGAATTAATTGACCTGGGTGAGGCCATACAATTTTGGTGTATAGCACATACCGCTGGTTAGTTTCTCAATATTCCTTCAATGACAAAATCAGGAAAATTAAGTTAAGAGTGCCTATTCTCAATTTACCTTAATTCCACACCTTTCCAGGAAGTGTGGTCTTGCTGTCTTTTGGCACATACAAATACAAACTTGGTAAAGTACGGATGTTGTGTAACTTCAAGTATTTATGAAAAAATGAGCAGCATCACAAGGAAAAAAAAAAACAACTACTTCAAGCGCATTCGACGTTGCATTGGCGCCGCATTCACTGACCGCTCATAATGCGGGCAATCTGAAACACACCTAACGCGCAGCAAATATATAATTTACAGATAGGAAAACAAGGAAATATGAAGAGTAGAGATCCACCGATTATCGGCCGGGCTGATATTTGGAAATTTTGATGTATATCGTATCGGCCTTTTTTTAATCCGACCGGCCGATATGAATAAATCAATGTAAATGTGTTGCCTTTAAGGTTAATTCAACGGGATGTTTTTTGTTTCAAATAATGCTAAGAAAATAGTTTCTATATTGTTAAATGACTGTTGTGTTTCGCCGGATGATTATTGTTTTGTTTGTGTAACGGAAAGGTTTTGCCGATAGAAGTACTTCCGGGTTTGCCGATGACGCATTTTTGTTTCTGGGTTTGCAGAAGAAGAGAATTCTATCTGACGGCATCCTCTGTGAATTACCGTGTAGGAATGCTGCAAGTTTCATTTTATTATATTTCAAACATATGAGTATCAATTTTAAAGTATATTTTTGTCGTTTTGCCAATAGAAGTACTTTCGGTTTTGCCGATGATGCATTTCCGTACCCGGGTTTGCAGACAGCCGCGCTCATCCAACAGCATGCTATCTGACACCATCCTCTGTCAATTATCAGGGAGGAATGCATTAAATTTCATTTTATTGTATCTCACACATTAGTATCAATATTAAGGTATATTTTCGTTATTTTGCCGATAGAGGTACTTCCGGTTTTGCTGATGACATTTCTGGGTTTGAGCTACTCTTTTCTATTTGTGTAGTTCAATAAACATTCTTTGGGTATTTCAATGTTCAGTTTGCATTATTCAAATTTTTCTCCAATTTTTACTGCAAATGAACATCGGCTCCAAATATTGGTCATCGGCCTCATCTCCGACTAATAATTGGTATTGATCCTGAAAAACCCATATCGGTCAATCTCTGATGAAGAGTTTACAAAAGATGAGATTCATTTAGTTTTGGACTACAGATGTCAAAGGGTGGTTTTTCAATTTAAAACAAACAAGTGTACTTTGGCTTACCAGCAAAAGCCCGGGCCTCGTCAGTTGGAACAGCCCGGAGGTGACGCAGGTCGCTCTTGTTGCCCACAAGCATGATAACGATGTTGCTGTCAGCATGGTCTCTCAGCTCCTTCAGCCAGCGCTCCACATTCTCATATGTTAGATGCTTGGCAATGTCATAGACCAAGAGAGCGCCCACTGCACCACGGTAGTACCTGCAATGTACATTTTGACATGCGATCCTGCCATCAATTTTCATCAGAGTCCATTCATACTAAGAAAGCTGCTGATTTACAGCCATTTTCATCATTGGCAATACAGCTGATTGGACATCATTTGTGAAACAGTTATGGCTGGGGCTTGATTGAGATTAACGAAGGGAAGGAAAGGAGAAAACGAACACCAGTACTCCACCTAGAGGCTAACACTTTTAATGTTTATGAAACAGTTGAAGTCTCACACTGTAAAAGAACATTGAAAGTGAAGTCATACTTATAGGTTCTGTTGTAAAGCCTGTGATCGTCTGGCAATTTGGTAGCACCAAAGTCCCTTTTCATCAGCACAGCAAAATACAAGCTCTATTGGGTTCAAGTCTGAACATAGGCTTGGTCCGTCGAAAACATTTCTTTCGACTCGCAGGTAAAACTTTATTGTGGTTTTAGCAGCGGGTGATGGATTACGTAATAACAATTTGGTCGATTCTTAGAATTGGCAGACATGTTTTTGTATACTTCTGAGTTAATGTATGTCGCCATCACATTGCTCAAGCAGTTTTCATACCAAAACTTTCAGCACTAATGCTTGCTGAAATGATAAAAGCAAAAGTACACAAGCGGGCCACACCTGTATTAACCCTTTACTGGGCACAGCGGCCACTTTCTGCCAATGGCCTAAAGTGGCGAAATGGCAGAACATGTCCGTAACAGCCATTTCTTAAATTTGAACGTACCCCTAAATTTCTATAAAATCCTGAAAATTCTTGCCTGTTTAGGACTTCAAAATAGAAAAATGTGTGCCTAGAAAAGGCCATTTTTGCCTGTTTCGACTTTCGGCCAAAAGCGGCCGCTATGCCGAGAAAAGGGCGCCTATTCTTTTAATAAAAATGGGAGGATTCAAGCGACTGCTAATAAAAGCTGAAAACTTAATTTCTTGACCAGACTATCTTTGAAGTGTAAACCAAAAACAAAAAAAAAAATTGCCTCACTGTTCAAATACCTGAAAAGGGGACTAGATACAGTATTTACATATTTTTGTTGCACACTAACATGATTTGTAGAAATGCTTCATGGGAAGAGAAGCAAAAGCAAGTCTCTAAATTAACACATTTACAGTTGGGTTAAAAAAAAAAAAAAAAAAAAGTATTTCGTCAGTCACCAATTGTGCAAGAGGACTATAATTTTCAGACGCGGGCAGTCCATCAGCACCAATGGCCTGTCCGTCGCCAACGGGGTTGACAACAGACGTTGCCGACTGATGATTATAATTTTCAGCATTAAAGAAAAAAAAAAAAGTGGACCAACGAGTACAGAACGGGGGCGGGGCACTGACTACAAACAACTGTCGGACTAGCAGGTTGCCAAACACTGATTTTCCTCATTGTTATAACTCTATGAGACAAAATAAAAAGGAAAGATAAATACAGAGTATCACATTTTCTGATTTTTAAATATCTTATTTACAAATTATGGTTCGTAAAACGCAACAAGACTGGTGATGCACAAAAGCCACATGGCCACAAATGTAAATGCTATGTTTTACTCTGTTGCTAACGAATGGGGTTTGACCATTATGGGTTAGGCTTGACTTTCCGGAATGGGCTGCATGGTGACATCCTGGCACAGCGCATCTCCAACTTAGTACGAAAGCGAATAGGAAGTGTACCTAGTAGCGAGCAGCGCGCTGCATACAATAATAAAAAAAACAACGGAGCGTACGAAAGCATATTTGTACTTGGTGCTTGGATTGTGGCTATTTTGGAATACTGCACCGACCAGAAGACAATACTGACTTCAGGTCCATTAACGGAATGTTGTGGAAGGCAAAGCTTTCGCCATTCTTTTTCTTTTCTTCATTGTACAGTCAGAGTCCAAACAGGTGCAATTAATACAGGTAATGAGTGTAGGATAGAGGATCTTCTTGAAATAGTTACAGGCCCGTGAAGGGCTGAAAAATTGTTTGTTTGTAGATGACCAAATACTTTTGTTTCACAGTAATTTGCAAATAAATTCTTTGAAAATCAGAGACATTTTCCTGGATTTGTTTTCTGATTTTGTCTCCCATAGTTGAAGTCCACCTAAAATGAAGATTACAGGCCACTCATCTTTTTTAAGTGGGAAAACTTGCACATTTAGCAACTGACTACTTTTTTTGCCCCATTGTATGTCAAAAGACTAACTTAACTAAGAGAATAATAAGCATCATAGCTGAAGCAAACGAAATAAAACATTTTGTTGAAAACATATTCAGCTGAAAGTTGGAATGGCTGGTTCCACTGGTCTGATATAAATGGTTAAAAACACCAGACTTTCAAAATTGCTTCTGGTTACACATCATGTTTAAATCCCTCATTAATTTTTGACCAAATAGTACTGCTTTTCGTGCCCTGAAACAGCTCCTTCCCAAAACCTCCTTTTGTGCATTTTCAACTGACATACTCACGCTGAAGTGATGGCACGGTAGCGCTCCTGGCCAGCTGTATCCCAGATTTGGGCCTTCACCGTTTTGCCATCCACCTGAATGCTCCGTGTAGCGAATTCGACGCCAATGGTGCTCTTACTTTCCAGGTTGAACTCATTGCGAGTGAAACGTGATAGCAGGTTACTCTTTCCCACACCTGAGTCACCAATAAGTACCACTACAATTCAGAAAATATGGATTAATTTTCCACAGATCTGTTGTATCAAGAAACGCATAGAATGCATAAGTACACATGTAGTCTTATCTATCATAATTAAACGGCTCTATCAAAAATTCTGCCTAGTTTATGTAGGGACCACTTTGAATAAGATAAGGGGTACTCTGTGGTTGAACTATGCAGTGGCATGCATCAGCATCACCAGATCGTATCGTTTCTAATTTACACCTCGCTTTGTTGTTTAACATTACAATTAACACTTCTAACCAGTAACCCAAACCAGCTCAGTCATGCCACATAAATTATACTAACTAGGAACCTTTGTGGTATTTCTCAATTTGTTTTTCCAGCTTTAAAGTTGTTTACGCGTTATGAATATAATAACATTTTAAGTTGATTCAAGCACATTCTATGCATAAAAAAATACAACTATCATGAGTATTTCATTATTCGTTATTTTTGTTACGCATTAGGTTAATTCGCATGACGGCTAAATGGCACGAAAATGTTCATGAAAAATCCCTTAACAATTGTTGTTTTGGTGACCTAATTGAAATGACACTCATGTATTTAGGTTTTAAACATCGGTGCAATACGTGGGCTTATGTGATGTGTTTTATCTGCATATGACATAGTTTTCTTCGGTGAAACTGCTTCAATGAATATGTATTGCAACTTGCGATCCCGTAAAGATAATGTGATAACGGTGAACGTTAGGCGTGTCCGCTTGTCCGCACCCAGCACTGCCAAAAGGCCTGGCTCTCTAAAGATTACAAACGGAGTTTTCAAACTTTTTTTGTCGTGCTAAAACATCTGTATATAGGAAATGACGCTTTCGTGTCGTATGAATTAATTGAACTTGCTGACATTTTATGAGAAGCCGGGCGAATAGCAATCAGAACACAAAGGTAGTGAAAAGCTAATTTTAGCATGACAGCTAACAGAAGCGAAGGGGAACATATCGACAAAAAAAGTCATTTTACCTTTGAACAAATAGTCGTATTCGTCATCTCTGGTGCCCATTGTCTTGTTTATCTACAGTACAAGATCGAGCTCGTTTCAATAAAAAGAAACGAACTATTTTTTTTTTTTTTAAGTCTAGCAAAATGTAATCTATTTCGAAGGCGTACTTCCGCAAGTTCTTCTTCTACATGGCATGATCACGCAATAAGCGCTCACTTTCACCTAGCGGCCAATAACGGAAACTTGGCAAAAGGTCATTTCCGTGTGACATAATTCGGATTTAAATTTGGAGCAGTTTACTGAAGCAAATTGTTTATATATATATATATATATATATATATATATATATATATATATATATATATATATATATATATATATATATATATATATATATATATATATATATATATATATATATATGTAAAGTATCTTGCCTGACAAGGTGGTTGCTTTGCTAAGAGGCAATGAATGGACCAATGTGTTTGAAATTGTATTTATTGAAATTCAATGCGTGATTGAGCGATAGCTTGAAACAAACTGTACTTTTGGTGAGATCAATTTAATGTTCTATTAATAAAATTTCAATTATGGGGATATTTCACCTTCTCCCTTTGTTCCAATAAATACTTTAAATTCTCCGTAGGTGTGAATGTGAATGGCCATCTCTTTAGTCGGTCTTGTGAGTGACTAGTCGTCATTCCAGGCCAAATTTCTTCCATTTCATTCTCTGGGAACAAAAATAAACAAAAATGAAAACGTTATAATGGTGTCTTTCACATTAACACTTCAGCTTTTCATACCTTACAAATTTTCCCCCATGTAGATTTAGGCATCTTGGTCTTTATCTCATCAAGCAACTCATAAGTGTTTCCCTGGTCATCAGTGGACTTACCAGGGACCTGCTCATAGGTGGTGTCAGGGAAAGTGACAATTACTGGCTTCTGCTGAATCTCAGCATATGTAGTGGCTGAACTCCATTTAGGCCCCTCACAGGTCTGGTAAAGTGCGTCGGACCTCAATGATTCCAGATTCTCTGACCACATGTTGCTAGGTCTGAGTGAAACTGTGGGGTCATGAAGTGAATAAGTATGACATGTGACCCTCTTGGCAGGAACGTAGGGTTGAGATGCTGAGACTGTAAAAAGTTGACTGTTCAACTGGTTGAAGTTGGTCTCTTGTTGATCTGATTTGCTTGTTGTTGGGACAGATTTGCTTCTGCAACCCACAGGTATATGCTGAGAGGGGGCCACAGGATAGCTTGCGTCATTACTGGACATTAACGTTGTGTGTTCTCCAACTCTTTCGGTGTTTTTAGTGCCCTCTGGGATATTGCTAGGTTGTAACGTTGTATCAGAAAAATAGCCACTAAGGGACATTGTTTGAGGAGCGCCCCCTTTTGGAACAGCTGGTGTCTGGAAGTAATCATGTCAAATTTGACAAGCAGTCACTTGAAATCAAAACATTTATATTTGTGATAATCATTTTAGTGTCTATGGCACAAATGTCAAACTCCAGTCCTCCAGTTTGACTATCCTGCATGTTTTCGAACCTACTCGCTCAAACGCACCTGATTCAAATGAATGGATCATTTTCAAGCTTCTGCAGAGCTTGCTAATAAACTCATAATTTGAATCAAGTGTGTTGGGGAGAGAAAACCGGAAAACGTACAGAATGTTACAGAATCAGGACTGGAGTTCGACACCTATGGTCCATGGGCTCTATTTTTGTGATTGGCATGCACAGAGCAGGATGTAATACTGTGCAGAGATAGCCTAGAGCTGATGTCGGTCATCTCTACAGGGTGGAAAGACGCACTTTTAGGGTGGGGTCACGCGCTTATCAAGTACCAGTGTCTTGACACGAAGGATGCACATTTTCTACGTGAAGTAAGCACTTGATTACCACCCCCAATGATCATTCATGCCCCCCCAAGAACAGTGCTACATAGTGGAAAGATTTGAAAATTTTTGTTGCCATGTTAAAACAGATACCTTCCCTACTATATCTAGTCTATGTCTGTGAGATGTGGTCTAGGCAGATACAAGATTTAAATAGACTTTCTGACCCCAAATTTTCAAACAACTGGAGAAGATCGGTCAGTCAAATAGGAAAAACAATCCCAGCGAGCCTTGCACCAACACGAAAATCAGGATCAACCAGCATTTATATCACTGCACATATGCACTGTCAACAAAATAGAGCCCTGTAATGTAATGATTTTGACAAACAGATTTCAGGTTTTGACAAACAGATTTCAGTAGGAAAGTGATTTTCAGCTGCAACACTTTCATACCTGAGAGAAGGACATTGAGTCAACAGACAGGGTTGCAGTCAGTTTTTTGTTTCTGGATTTAGGTGGCAGTGCAGGTGGCTGAACTGTGTTATGCTCCTGGATCTTTTGATTGTTTCCAGGACGGGTCTCATTGTTCATGCCCCATAGACTCCGCAGAGCCCGGACACTTACTCCTGATTTCACTTTGCTGTTGTAATTCACCACATCGTACAGCACACCTGCGTTTACCTGAAAACAACAACAGCAAACTTTGTTATTGCTTCTTTTTGGCTACTAATGTTTCCATTGCATGGCAGACATTTTAATGCTGTCTTGTCTGCCCTGCTGAATTCTGTTTCTGTGACGGAAAAGGAGTTAAACAAAAGGCGAACTAAACAGAGAAAATCAGGGAAAATCAACACCAACCAATTTTCTATAGCTGCTTATCCTCACAAGGGTCGCAGGCTTGCTGGTGTCTATTCCAGCTGGTTTGGGGCAGTAGGATGTAGCAAATAGGGCAAACCAGAGACATTTATTGCTAGTCAGCAAGAGCCCTGGCTACACGTAGACAAGGCCTTGGTCTCAAACATCTCACCTGAAAACAGCTTGTTGTCAGGTACTCTTCAAATGGCTGGATGGGGCTGACTTTGTAATGATCTATCAACTCATTGATGTGGGAGTAGGTTTGACAGTCATCTGATATGAAAAAACGTCCCTCTGGATTTTGTGTTATAACAAAATGGCGACATCTGTCAAGGCTCCTGTTGAAAAAATGCACGACTCACTGTTTTTGCAAAAATAATGGCTAGTACTCCAAATTCCTGGATGTATTGACAAATACATCACATCACAAAATATTGCTAAAAGTGAAAGGTTTTTTGACTGCAAACGTGAGAACAGCTTTAAATTCCCATAGGTATAAAAAATGAGGTGTGTCAAACTACATATGTACACATTGTGTAGCTTAGTTTGTTTGTTTTTCTAGCAAAGGGATATCCTCAAATTTGATTTTACAAAATGAAGACTAGTAGGTTTTTTTGTGCTGTTATAATTGTATTGATCTATATATTACACCTTAGCTAAACTAAAAACATTCTCTATATTTTTATGTGCTCAATGGTACATTCATCTTCTCACTTGTAAGAAAGGATGTAGCCGATGATTTTATCACTGAGACGGATGAGAAAAGAGCCCAGCGTTTTATCTCCCAGGAGCTCCTCTGCTTGCCTGTGAAGGGGAGGCAGACAAAAAATACCAGAAATAACTAAAATGAGTAATCATTCAATTGAGTAAACAATTACATTGCAGCACTGTGAAGCCCCCAGCTTATCCCCAGTTGCTAATAGACATTTATTTGTTATTATTGAAAAGTTGTTGCTGTTGTTCTTTTTAAGTGCTGCTACTTATGCGTAGAAAAAAGATAAACTAGGCTTGTTATTTAGTTTACTACATTTTCAGCAGGCTTCATGCCCAAAATGCCCCTATGACAGTTCCAAATTCTGGTCAATGTAATTTCATTATCATTTATAACTAGACACGTAAAAGGTAGTGAGCATGCTCAGGTGATAGACGCTGTAAGAATGTTTTCACAGAAAATGAAGGGTTGTTGGGTCATCTATTTGTGCTTCTGTTGACATGTACACTCTGTTTATGTGAATGTGACAGTAATGTAACATTTTCAAGTCAACTGGCATGACTCATATGTACAGTAAATGTTTATGTGAAGTCAATAAATATACACAACAATATTAATAATGAGAAAAAGAACAAGATTGTACAGTATTTGTTTAAAATGTTAAAGAATCACTATGAGGAAAAATAAATGGAGCGATACCGTACATATAGTACTTTAGTTCCTTCACAAAACCAACTTTATATTCAACAGTTATAGACCAGCGACGGGGTATATTAATTGGTCTATGTCAGTGACTCTCAAATAGCGGTGCTGGCCCCTCTGGGTGTCACGTCCCGGCATAGTGAGTTGAGGTGTGGAAGGAAGAGGACCCGTAAATGCAGGATAACGGAGAGGATGTGCTAAAACTTTCCTGGGGGAGACTTTGCAAAATATAATTGAGAAGCACTAATCTATGTGAACATGCTAATTTTGAGCAGTGCTTACAGTAAATATGAAAAGGTATTATATTGGTCTGGTTAATACAAATTACTCACAAAATAATATTACGGTACTCAGATAAATATACTGTATCTAACGTCTATCAAAAACAAATACTGCATAAGTTACAGGTTATCAGTTGTCAGATTGAAGAGATGTGGGACAATTCATTTTGATGGCATTCATAGGTACAGATTCATTATTCTATTTTCTTAAAGTAGTTTATCCAGACAAATAGAAGAAAGGGGCACATGTTCTTTATCATGGGGTAAAATTTAAACTGAATTCTAGATCATGCTTTGAAAGGTAATCCAAAGTTTAGCTTGTTTTCCTTACTTTCTTCCCATGAAGCCTTGAAACCAGTCAGGGAAGTGTCCATTTTCCAGAATGATCTGTGCCTGTGTCCCAATGAACCAATGAAACACCAACTCCTTTAGACCTCCTTCAGATGGGTCCAGATGCAGATCAACACATGGCTTTGTCTCCATCATTACACATTTGTCATTAAACCAACACAATAGAGCAATAGTTCTGAATGAATGCCTTCTGCTTAAACCAGCTCTGAAAAGGATGGTGCTCATTTGACTATAAAACAAGTGGTGTGAACAATGGTATTGTTTGAGCTTATCATCACTTCATCTCTCAGCTACCTTCCCATGTGTTCCGTGCGCATAATGCATGCAAGGTGGGCGTCAAGTACTGTACTTAACTGAGGAAAAAAGTAAAACAGGAACAATGTGCTATGATGAGTGGACACAGACAGATGCACAGGTCGCGAGGAGCTAGCTACTAAGCAGAGGAATCACAGAGCATATTCCAATATTCTCTTATCACACTACAATATGATTGAGAGACTGTCAGTGTGGAGTCTAGAGCAGTGGTTTTCAACCTTTTATCAATGATGTACCCTCTTTGAAATATGTTTTCAGCCAAGTACTCCTTAAACAGTGCACAACATTTTGGGGCTAGTCAGTGTCTGATTTATTAAATTTAAGAACCCTCCAAAATTCATTTGTATTCTTCCACAACAAAATAATCAATCTAAAGTGTCCGCTTTTGCATCATAGAAGAAATCTGTTATCAAAAAGACTTAATATTAATAAATATTTGTCCAGAAAAATAATCAACATAAAGTTTCAGACCTGTTCTGAAAAATAAATAATTATAAATATTTTTCAGCAGAAAAATATTGAAGATAATTGGGATTACAGTCAAGATCTGTTAGCAAAAATAAATCATTAACTTGACAGGTAACGAGAGGTGGCACGTGACAAGAGCCCTTTCACACCGCAGGAACTCTTCCACTGTACCCTGGTAGCATGAGTTCCCCTTTCCGTTCACACCAAAAAACGTTCCGGGTAGGGAATGTTCCGCTAAGCCTCTACTCAGAACTTTCTGAGCTCCTAGTTGCGACTAGTGTCTCCGCCTCTGTACCCAGGTAGCTTGAGGGGGGGGTGCTGTGCTAACTGTGCTAACTAACGCTGATTGGTTGGTTGAACATGGGGGTGTGTCGTTTTGGTATCAACAACTGCCATTACGCTTCATTTTCACGGTGGCCAGTTTAATATTTTGAAATAATGGAAGGAGAGAAAATTGATAAATGGATGGGTGCTCTGGAACAGACGCGTATTGACGCGTATCAACTGCGAGAAAAGGCGATTCTCTGACCAGAATGAGATTTACGTCCCAGCGATCTGGATCAGAAATCAGCTACATTTGGTGCTCAGTCCATGTATTCTTTTTATAGCATAAACAACATGCCAAGAGACAGGGTGCGGTGCTTGGGGCCTGCCGGAGGGGGCCAGGTGGGCATCGGTCGCGAAGGCCGGTCACGTGGGGGTGTTCGGGTTTTGTGGCGGGGATATCAGGTTACCGGACGGCGGCGGGGTGCGGTCGGCGTTGGACGATTCGCGATGGGGCGCCTCCAGGCCCCGGCGGGGCCGATATGAGGACCTCACTAAACCATCCAATCAGTAGTAGCAATGGGCGGTGTGTACAAAGGGCAGGAACTTAATCAAGGCGGGCTTATGACCGACGCTTACTGGGAATTCCTCGTTGGTGGGAAATAATTGCAGTGGCCAGTCCCTATCACGAGCGGGGTTCAGAGGGTCACCCATGCCTCTCGGCGCAGGGCGGCGCACACGCTGGTCCGCTCAGTGTGGCGCGCGTGAAGCCCCGGAGATCTAAGGGCATCACAGACCTGGTATTGCTCAAACTTGCGTGGCTGAACTCCACTTGTCCCTCCAAGGAGTTGGACGCTGACAGCCGAAGGGCAGCGTAACTAGTTAGCATACCGGAGTTTCATTCGTCATCGGAATTAACCAGACAAATCACTCCACCAACTAAGAGCGGCCATGCAACACTGCCCACGGAATCGAGACAAAGTTGTCAATCTATCAATCCTGTCCGTGTCCGGGCTGGGTGAGGTTTTCCGTGAGTGAAATTAAGTCACAGACTCCACTCCTGGTGGTGCCCTACCTTTAAGTTTCAGCTTTGCAACTATACTGCCCCCAGCCCCCGGCTCTCACTCTCAATCAAGGCCCCAGTTAAGGAGGGAAAACCCACAAAATAGAACCGGGGTCCAATTTCATCATTCCTAGCTGCGGCCTGCTTTGAAAACTCAATTTTTTTTCAAAGTAAGCGCTTTGGGCCCCGGGCGGGATACCCAGCCAAGGGCGTCCCGGGGGCGGCCTAGAGGCAGGGGCTGGGACAGATGGTGGCTCCCCTTGCAAAACTAAATTCATCAGTGTGTCATTAATTAAAAGAGTAATTAATTGAATAAATGTTTGATTAATTAAGTGTCATTAATTAAATTAATGCCTAATTAATTAAATGTTTCATTCATTAATTATGTGTTTTATGTGAATAATGTAATTTATTTATTTATTAGACATGTATTTAATTTATGACACTTGTAAGTACTTAATCATTCAACTATTTAATGACACTTTAATTTAGTTATTGAAGGGTACATTTATTCATTGAATTTTGGCATTTTCGGTCCTCCATAATATCAAAGAGGTCGCTCTCGCTTTTAAAAAGGTTGTGACCCATTGCCTACATTCTTACCTACTTCTGTATAACCCAGACATGTGCCTTCAAATTTAATAAAAAATATACAGAATACCTACAAGTCAAATGCATTACCTTTCATGAAAGGAGTACAGAGCCATAGCCCCAAAGTTTTTCCAGCAATGTGATATTGCGAGTTACGTGTTTGTAATGGGAGCACATCAAGTGTCAGCACATGGCAGAGAGGGCTCGAAAGCCCCTCCACAGAGGACACTGAGTTCACAATTGACTATTTTTAACTGCAAGACATTTCCCGACTCACCACTAGCTTGTATGCGTTTGTGTTGTGAATGGAAAAGTCAGGCAGAGCACAGTATTTCAGGGGTAGTTAGATGAATGACAGTTTCGTCCCCTTGTAGAAGTAAGCTGTTGAGGATATTTCAAACACGAGGTAAAACCATGCATGTATTTGCAGGGATCAAACTGCACTTTTAAACAACAGAGGAGACTTCAAACATGGATATCTTCAAGCAACAGAAAGTTGAAGATTTTTATGAAATCGGCAAAGAGTTGGGAAGGTATTGTGTAAAGTTTTTTCAGTGTTTACAAATACACGAGTAAACATAATTGGGATTGTTTGTTCTTAAGTTCATAGCTTGTTAAAAAATAGTTGATGGTTACTGTGGCCATCAACGTTTCCAAAATAGATTAATTGAGAATGATATTTTATTACATTAGGGTTATTTTCTTGAAACATTTGATTAATCAGTGACTTTTGTCAGTTAAATTTTCATTTTTTGAAAAGTGTTCTAGCTTTAGAAGTCAGCAATTAAGTCTTGCATCATGTTTTGTCCTTCCTCTTGTACGCGCAGAGACACCAACATAAGGGTTCCCCAATTCTAACAGCTGCAATGCAAACTACCGTATTTCTCCGAGTACAAGTCAAGTTTTTTTTCATCGCAAACAAACAAATGACACGCGCAAGAAAAAAGAAGTACAAAAGAAAAACGAAGCAAACAATAAAAAGAGCAAACTAACGTTCCCTACCGGAAGTGGTTGGTGGGGGTGGGGGTGGGGGGGTGTTTGATCAGCTCCCTCTTGTGCAATCAGGAGTGAGTCCACACCCCTCTCCCCCACCAACACCAACCACTTCCGTAAGGGAGTTTGTTTGCTCTTATTTTTATTGAATGCTTCCTTTATCTTTGTGCTTCTTTTTTTTTCTAGCATGTGTCCTTTTTCTTGTTTGCTTCTTTTTGGCTTCTTTTTTCATGTTTGCATCCTTTTTCTTGTTTGCTTCTTTTTTTCTTGTTTGCTTCCTTTTTCTAGTGTGTTTCTCCTGTAAGATTTTCTTTGTTTGTGATTACCTTATTTTGTTTGCTTGGTGTATTGGTTTGTGTGATTTGCACTTCAGGGCCAAAGTAGTAACTGGATGTGTTTTTCTTTTTGAAAAATATGCCCCCTTTGTATTTTTGTACTGTATTCTTCAAGGTTTCGTCACATACACCAGTGTATCCAAGTATAATTACCATAGAACTTTGCATATGAATTTTGGCTATGAATTTTCATGGAATGCTCAACAGATCATCATGGTATTATTTCCAAATAGTCACATAGAGATTAAAAAAAAAGCAATGTGCGCTTTAGTAGAGTGGGGGATCAATCTCTCTTGTATTCCTGCCAAATATAGGCGAAATTATTTTTCTATGTGAGCTCCATGTGTGAGATTTAGCAAACATTTTTATAAGGCTCATTTTTTAATGGCAGTGGCAGGGAAGAGGGATAGGGCTAAAGAATAATGAAAATCTGCATGTAGTTCCTATTAAACTGTATTATAGACAAAAGAAATGTTAATGCAAAATTCTCCACAAAATGCTGAAAAGATTAACAAGACAATCTAATCTGATGCAAGTGTTGGGTTTGGTTACATTTTTTCCCTTAGAATTTTGTCATTACCGGCACATGTTTTTTTTTCCTCCAGTTTTGTCTAAAAAAAGTACTGTATTTTTCAGACTATAAGCCACGACTTTTTCCTCATGTTTTGAGCCCGGCGGCTTATAGTCCTGTGCGGCTTATCTGTTTTTTATTTTATTTTATTTTATTTTATTTTATTTTATTTTATTTTATTTTATTTTATTTTATTTTATTTTGCTAGCCACCAGCAAGCAAATGTGTCTATCTGTTCGAGGTGTCAATTCATGGAACAACTATCAAACAGAACTGAAAAGATGTGACTCAATGGCTGTGCTCAAAAAGAGTTACAACAATATATTAAAAAATTATTAAAAAAAATATATCTATGTCTAAATTTAATAAGATAATGTATAAGATTTGGGGTAAATTTGTAATGTGTAAATGTTATATAGAGTACACAGTATATGTGATTTTATTTATGTATTATATGTTTTTTATGTATGTGTCCTTTTTCTTGTTTGCTTCTTTTTGGTTTCTTTTTTCATGTTTGCATCCTTTTTCTTGTTTGCTTCTTTTTTTCTTGTTTGCTTCCTTTTTCTAGTGTGTTTCTCCTGTAAGATTTTCTTGTATTATATGAATTATGTACAATGTGTCATTATGTTCACTAAAATAAACTATCAAACAAAGGGAGACAAAAAAAAATATGCTATTGAAGAATTGATTTCGCTTTTGAACCGCTATTTAACCAACAGATATTCATCCATCCATTTTCTATAAATATGTTGGGACTAAACATCCGGGCATGTTCAGTCTGTTAAAGAGAGGATGTTGCTGTTGGCAGACAATTACAAAAAAATTAAATAACTAAAAAAAGATTAGAAACTTCCTATACCATCCTTTTGCATAAAGATCTGATGTTATTATCGGCGGCTTATAGTCCAGTGCCGCTTATCCGTGACAAAAATATTTTTTTTCCTCATATTTTGCTGCTGCGGCTTATATACCAGTGTGACATATCGTCCGGAAAATACGGTAATTGTTACTGACTACCATATTTTTTTTTTCTTGATTTGTTGTAGGTTTGTGTTTTCTAAAAGCAAAAGACTTGAGATGAAATGACTTTAGTTTCATGTCATGTCTGTGATCTGCTTTTTTTCAACAAAATTATTCATCTGCATGATCATCTCCTGAGACTTGTGGTTCTATAATTTTAATAGTTTGTTGGCATGTATGCACTGTGCATTGACAGAGCTACATGATGGCACTGGCCACTCTCTGATCACCCAATTTGCCATCCATTTGCCAGTGGAAACATTGGACCTAGGCATGCTTTTACCAAAATGGTTTTCAGAAAGTCACTTTTCGGCTAATACGTATTAAAACAAAGTAATCATTCTTCTACGTTTTGTGTTTTAGTGGACAGTTTGCCATTGTTAAGCAATGCAGAGAGAAAAATACAGGACAGGAATTTGCTGCCAAGTTCATCAAAAAGCGTCAAAGTAATGCCAGTTCTCGAGGAGTCCGGCTGGACGAGATACAACGCGAGGTGCAGATTCTACAGCACGTCCAGCATCAAAATATTGTCACGCTTCATGATGTCTACGAAAACCGCACGGATGTGGTTCTCATTCTGGAGTTGTGAGTGACTCATTACTTTTACAAAATTTTGTTGTTGTTTTTTTAAATTGTTTAATATACAGTGATCCCGTGCTCCCTCAGAGAATCACAGATTGTTTTTGGATAAAAAAAAAAAAACGTTATATATATATATATATATATATATATATATATATATATATATATATATATATATATATATATATATATATATATATATATATATATATATATATATATATATATATATATATATATAAAGTTATATTGCAGAGGGATGCGCTATGAAGGTTTTCTGCAAGCCAGCCAGACGAGTTAACTATAAATGCAATTGCCCCAGGCACTCTTCGGACCTTGAACTACTGCAGTACAGATATTTACTTAAATCTTAAATTATTAAACCTTATACAGTAACTGTACTGTTATCCCTTCCCTTTCCATCCCCTTGACTGTAGTTTCACAGAGAGCCGCATTGTGTTAGCGGTGCACGGAAGTCTGATTAGAGTGAAGCCTGTAGCTGACCAAACATGATAACAATCAGTGTTTACACTTAATATTCCAATTTATTACAAAAGAAATCTAGGTAAGCGATTGACAACACTGCGATGCAGAGCTGCTCTCTCCTGCTCTCTCTTCGCATTTCCCTAAGTGTTGTGAGTTTCATGAGGGAGACAGGCACTTTTACAAGACACGTGATTGGCTCCCAGCATGACCATCGACCAGGGAGGGGAGGAGTTGGAGCAGGAGTAGATTACAACTCCTGCTCTCCGTGAGACTACAGCCAAAGGGATGGGAAGGGAAGGGATAACAGTACAGTTACTGCATAAGGTTTGATCATTTAAGATTTAAGTAAATATGCGTACTGCAATAATATTTGTCTTCAATATGTAAAATATAAATACTTTTTACAAAGTACATTTAAAATTTTCAGGTACCCAAATGCATGAAAATTCCGTCCGCTACTTCGCGTTTCTTTTTTTAATTATCACCTAATAATGAGGGATTACCATATTCTCCACACTATAAGGCGCACCTAAAAGCCTTAATTTTTATTAAAATACTGATGGTGCGCCTTACAATCAGGTGCCCCTTTTTTATGGATCGATATTAAGATTGGGATTGGTAGATGGTGTCATTCAACACATTCAGATTATTTGGTGTCTTGTTGCTGTTTTCTTGAAACACTTCAGGTTGACAAAACACAGTATGGCTCCAAACGGCACCAAACGAATCAGACGCAAACAAGCGTTCCCAGCAACATATGTTGGTGCTAACGGACTGCCCACGTCTGATGCTAAGTATATCTGTAACCAGATCCACCTATTTCCTCCTTCTGCCACCATGGGTTGAGAAAAATATTTTGGTAGCAAACAAACCTTCTTGGTTCAAAGTCACAGCACTTTACGACAAAATGACACCGTCGGACTCTCGGGAGACCTTATCCAGGACACATGTTGATTTCTATGTTGGCCAAGCTAGTCTGCCCTGTGGTCGCAGCGAGATGATTGGTCCGAGCGTTGTAAACCGAACAGGCTGTGCCCATTCACTCAAGGTACACAGGCCCTTCTCTTTTCATTCTGTAGGCTTCATGCAACCTTACAGCACTAGCTAGCTGAAATATGATTGGATAAAAAGTTTGTAGCCAACCATTTAAATGAAAAAAACTCTAGGATAAATGAAAAGCACTAGAAGCAATTTAAAACAGCTGATATATGCCATACAGACCAGGGAGAATACTTTTATTTAAACATATTTATGAATAAATGTGTCTTTCTAGTTTGTTTAGGCCAGCAGAGAAAGCCTTGCTGGTCCTCAGGTTGCACCACGGACATCAAGTTAGATTTTAATTCAGAAGAAAAAATAACCGTATTCATGGTCAGCTAAATGTTAAATGTTTGAATTACAGGGTCTCCGGGGGTGAGCTGTTTGACTTCTTGGCCCAGAAAGAGTCTCTAAGCGAGGATGAGGCAACCCAGTTCATCAAGCAAATCCTTGAAGGGGTGAACTACCTCCACTCCAGAAAAATAGCCCACTTTGACCTCAAGGTATGTCCATTCACTGTATATAACCTTTAAGCTACTATACTACTGTACTGAGATGTAATTTTGTAATTGTTTGCCTACTTTGATAGTTTATTTTAGTGAACATAATAACACATTCTATATAATTCATATACAGTACAATCATAAATACATAAAATCACATATACTGTATACTGTACAGTATATAACATTTATACATCACAAATTTACCCAGTTTAGTTGTTGCATAAATTGACATCTCGAACAGATACACACATTAGCTTGCTGGTGGGTAGCAAAAAACAAAACAAAACAAACAAACAAATAAACAAACAAAACACAGATAAACCGCATTGTACTATAAGCCGCAGGGCTCAAAACATGAGGAAAAAGTCGCGGCTTATAGTTAGAAAAATAAGGTATATTAAAAACGTGGGAGCAAGATTGAACAGAGGTTTGACAGGAGAATACATTGTTTTAGTGATATGGCCTTTCATCAACTAGAGAAATTGTTACGGGTGCAGGAGTGAGAACCAAAGAGCACGCATGGTCAAGTAAGTGCAGTAACTGAACATTTATTGACTAGAAGGTACTTGCTGGAGTGGGAGCTGACAAGAATGGGGCATAGATGTGGGGGGTTTGGGGCGAGGAGAAGCGGATGGGACGGGGACTTGGGCAGGCTGGTTAGAGCAGCAGGCGAGCGCGTAGTCTAATACAGGCAGGGTCGTAGCATCAAGGGTCAGGTCTAATCGGCAGGCTATCGGATAATTGGGGACGAACAGAATCAATACACGGGCAGACAGGCCGGATGAATTGCTGGAAAGCTCAGCGTGACGCAGAGACAATGTACTTTTGTGAGGAAGAGACCGGGTTATATACTGAGGTGATTTGTAACAGCTATTGGTGTTTAGGGCTGATTGGCAGAAGAGTTGAACAAATGTGGTGAGGCTGGAAATGAGGTGGCTGAGCTGGCTGGGTAGACGGAGAACCACACGTTGCTGTTCAAGTGCACATCTTTAATCTTTGCATGCCAGCTTGGCTTGCGTAAAAGTTTTTGATTCTGGGACTTGAAGCTGGTTGTGGTTCACTGTATTACAGTTCATGCAATCTGAAGAGGGACATTAATTCAGGTTCTTTGGTTAATTAACACCTGCATTTCATTAGATTCCCACAACAATCTGTTAAATCTCACTGCTGTGTTGCTTTTGTTTTTTAATAACTAAATAAGAGTTTTGAAACTTGAAAGTTCATTACTGTAGATTACAAAGAACTTTGACTTGACGAATGTGTTTATTTTATTTACAGCCCGAAAACATAATGCTGCTGGATAAAAATGTGCCACTGCCAAGGATAAAACTAATTGATTTTGGTCTTGCTCACAAAATTGAAGCTGGAGTGGAGTTCAAACACATCTTTGGAACACCAGAGTTTGTTGGTAAGACTACTTATGTGCTCACGAGTCTTTAACAGGATGCTGTGTTCTGCTACTTTAATTGTAATTTTTTGTTCATTTTTTCTGGGAAAAAAAAAAAAAAAGCCCCTGAGATCGTGAACTATGAACCATTGGGTTTGGAAGCAGACATGTGGAGCATTGGAGTCATAACCTACATCCTGTAAGTGAACCATGACAAATAGAATACAGTACTGTTGAACCTCCACCAACTCATGATTTAGCACAAACGTATTTTCACATTTGCTTTTGTTTTTTTTCTTCATATTTTGTTTTGGCTTCCCTGCCCATTTTTCATAGATGATTCAATGGAATTTTATCGTTGTTTCTTAGAATTTTTAGGGTTTAAAATTGTCCCCCCCCCCCCATGCTTTTCAATGTGCATCAATTAACCACACTTTTTTGTGATTTGCAGATTAGACTCCACAAAAGCGAGGGTAAACTCGAGTCCAATTCATTTCACCTCAAACAGAAAAACAAACGTAGTATGTCTTTATATTATGTTACAGATTAAGTGGTGCTTCTCCTTTCCTTGGGGAGACGAAACAAGATACACTGAAGAACATTACAGCCATAAATTATGAGTTTGATGAGGAGTTCTTCTGCAACACCAGTGAACTCGCCAAAAATTTCATCAGTCAGTTACTGGAGAGGGACAAAAAGTAAGAGATTGACAGATTCTAGATTGATTGTAAAAATAAAATTCCCAATGATTTTATAATGTCGTTTCTTTCAATTACAGGGAAAGACTGACAATTCAAGATGCTCTTAATCATCCATGGATTAAGGTTGTGTGAAATACTTTGAGTATACTTTTATGAGTACCATATTTCTCTGAGTATTAGTCCTCCTCGCGTATAAGACGACCCCCCCCCATTTTTTTTTTAACTTCAATTTGGGTTATTTTACAAAAACTTGATTATAAGTCTAGGGCTGACTTCAGTAGTTTCATAGATCATGGCTGTCCAATTATCACACATAGTGTGTGTTATAAAAATGACAAAGTTACAGTACTTTTAGATACTGCAGTATCTACTGCAGCAGTATTGGGCAAGTGACGTCTAAACTGATACTTTTAGATTTCTCCATCAAATATCGAATAACAAATTGTTGCAGGGGGGGCGGCGAAAACACACACACACGAAACAAGTGCAAGTCAAATGTACGCGTGTGCTAAGATGCAAATGCTGAAACTAATGATGCGACAATAAAATGATTTGAAGTTTCAATGCTTTATTTTTTTGACGCAGCTGAAAATTAATCGTTGAAAAGTCCTAAAAGTCATTATTACTATCTGACACGCCAAATAGCGCCGTTTAACTCCCAGACGTCCCCTCTTTCCTGCTCGTCATTTGTGCAAACATCTTTATTATTCTTCCACGTTTGTTTGAAATTGAGGTTTTCGGAGGTGATTTGTTAATGATCTCACTGGGATGTTCTTTATCTAAGGGACGAGTATTGTAAGATGAGGGCGTGGAAGGTTGCCCTATGCTTCTTCTACCCCTCCTGCCGACAGCCATGCCGGCTTGTTCAAGAGCACATCCAAGGGCTGAAGGAGACAAGTCAAGCCATCCTTTCGTTTTCATAATGTGTCAAAGTCCGCTGCAAAAATTATCCACGCAACCTCGTTGTTGACAACACAGAGACAATAAGGCGGCGCTAGACAAAAAGTCAATTTTTCCATTCTAAAACGGATGCATACTGCAGTATATCGAATTAGAGGTATATACAGTATAATCATTTTAAGCCCCGTAAATAACATTGTAGTGCTTATTTCGCATTTGAATTAATGTTATTCAATGACAGATATGTGGAAAAAATGGGTCTGTTTTCACTTAAGTGGTTATAAGTCAACCCCCTAATATGGAGGTTGCAAATGAGGAAAATCCAACTTGTACTCAGAGAAATACGGTGTTTCTTATAATTGATCTAAATTTTGACCATCATTTTATTTTGTAAAATCAACTTCGTAAGGGCCTAATTAAACATATCCTATCTGCCTTTTGAACCCTACAGTCTAATGAGCGCAAGGAGGAAAATAAAGGCCAACAGCTCCAGAGACAAGAGAGGCGCCAGCTCAAGACAAAGCGTTTGAGGGAGTACACTATAAAGTCCCACTCAAGCATGCCACCTAATAACACATATGTAAACTTTGAGCGCTTTGCTCAGGTGGTGGAGGACATTCATCAAATGGAACGGTCATTCATGAGCTTGGCAGCATCCCATGATTCATTGCAAGAAGATATTGATGCCATGGTCTCTATATACAATGAGAAAGAGGCCTGGTACAAGGAAGAGAGTGAAGGGGTGCGCCACGAGCTCTCGCAAATTCGGTACGAGTTCCGTAAAGTGGAGTCCTTGAAGAAAAGTCTACAAGATGAAATGCAATCTTTTAGCTCTGGTCTCAATGGCATCAGCAGTCGCTACCAGGAAAGACAGAACCACTTTGACGCACTCAACCAAGAACTTAGCATTGAGCTGACATGGTTGCAGGACGTTATGGGTTCATCTCTCACCGACGGGGGAGGTGGCTACCCCAATGTCAGCTTGACCACTGTCTTCAACAATGAGGTCAATGAAGCCCTGAAAGAATTGCTGAACCGCTCCTGCGGAGGAGAGTTGCTGTCTGGGACCAATCTGGACCTAACCAAAGCTGGGCAACAAAGATAGATGATTATTTGTTTGAGTTAAAATCTTTCGGCATGCATCTGCTATAAATATACAACGGTACTGTATCTAATTGTGATTTCACACTCCTCAGTTGTCAAACTTTTTTTTTTTAAATGTTATCTTGATTGTTGCTAGTTTGTAGTGAAACACCTACTGGGGCACATCATCACTGATGGACCTGAGGCCATTGGGTGTTTCGGGCCTTTCGAACATCAGACAACCTCTCTCCGGTGGCCCAGCTGAGGTTCATGACGCCTCAGCTTATGCCCCAGCAGCGCTCAACCACGGATCCGCTCTCTTTATCCAGAGCCACCTCGAGGCATTCTCTGCTGCCTCTGTGTTGTTGCAGATGGCTCTTATCCTTTGCTCTCCGGTGATGCCTAGTGCAATGTATGCCCTGGACAGAGACTGGGCGGCAAAGCCTCTGCACCCTACCTCCACAGACAGGAACCTGGCCTTCCATCCTCATCTGTGGCAGTCCCTGACTAGGCTGTCATACTTCTCCCTTTTTCGTTCAAAGGCCTCCTCCATTCGCTCCTCCCACGGCACCGTGAGCTCTAGCATGACAACGTTCTTTGTTGCCTCTGACATCAAAACGATGTTGGGTCTGAGGGTGGTCTCAGCAACTTGCTGGGGGAACTTGAGTTGAATACTCAAATCCACTGACAGCAGCCAGTCCTGCGCAGTGTTGAGAAACCCTGCTGTCGCTCTCCATGTTGTACTTGGCTTCTCCATGGCTCTGATGAAGTTGATGGTTTTCTTTGTGGGTTTTGACCTTAGACAGCTCTAAATGTATGATCTGTAGTCTGTACTTAGAGTCATTCAAATAAATAAATATTGAAACATATTCATGTACTCTATGTTGGGGACATCACTCCACAATAAAATTTGAAGTATGCAATCTTTACTGTTGCCAGTAAATATATGTTACAGTCAATCTGTATTTAGTCATTCAAATAAATAAATATTGAACCGTAAAGATGTTGTAAGTAGGAGATAACAGTACTGTAACTATATTATACAATTTGAAGTATGAAGTAGGCTATGTATATTTTTACTGTTTTTCCCAACGCATTTGCAGTTCAGCTCGAAAATGTAGTTTGTTCTTAAAGTGTATCTCTGGAGGTCCAAAACTGAGTTCTTGATGGGTAAAGGGAGCAATATTGTTCACTGTAAAAATTTCACAGTGATTTCACAGTAAATTATTGGTAAATTATAAGTTTTGCATGACTGTACTTTCACAGTAATGATTCCAGCAACATCCTCTGAATGCATTTAAAACAGCATACTGTAATATCACAGCCGTGGATTACAATGTGTTGTTGTAAAAGCACAATTATACTGTGACTTCACTGCAAACAATACTGTGATATGACACTACATTACAAGGGATTTACAACCTTTTGCACAAATTTTCATTTGTTTACCATATCTTACTGTGATTTTACATTGTACACTACAAAAGCCATGCTAACATTTTCCAGTGGTTCATTCTAAAAGTAATGCAATTAAAGACTCCCTTACAGTGAATTTACCTGTTTTACATAATACCCCCACCTACACACAACTCAGTAATGGTATATGAAGCCAAATGACAATTTTGTTTCAGAGTAAATATTATTCAACATAAATGCCAAACAGTCAAACTTCCTTGTCATAATTTCCCAGGCCATCTTAAAATGCAGAGAATGAGTGGGAACTTGCCCTTCAGTTATTTCAAACCAAAAATAAAGACATGGGAATCGGGCTTTCATGGTAAGTTGCAAGGACAGGAAAATGCGATGAAGGGATATGAAGGGTTCAGCGCTGTCTCAAACATTTAACAATACACATACATCACCATTGAACAACCTGTGCAAACCTCTTTTAAAAGTAATAAACTTCAAGCATTTAACAATGTACACGGCACAGTGTTTAACAAGTTGTAGAAACTTTTCCTAAAAGTAACAAACTCAAAACCAATCTGGAGAATGAACTCCACTCAAAAGTCATCATTTTTCTTAGCACAGTGCTGACACGAGGTTTGATTCATGTACGCTTCTTGACCTTTCAAACTTTCTTGGGGTTCAATCAATCAATCAATAGAATTTTATTTGTATATCCCTGAATCACCGAAGTCGCAAAGTGCTTCACAAATGAAAAGAGGTCATGTCGAGATTTCTTTTGAAAAACAAAGTCTTACGGATATGTTTTTTCGGTGTAAGTTACACAACAGCATCCCCTGTCAAAGCTCTCAGAAGGGGAAGGAAAAACTCAAAAACCCCAATTTGGGGAAAATCAGAATTCTTCAGAAGGGACCACAAGTGGGAGGAGCCCCCTTCCAGACCCACAGGTTGAAGTAGATGTTGCGTGTACCAAATACAGACAAATACAAGTACACAATATAGATTACAGAAAACAAATTGCGCTATATAGTGCAATGATGACTTGACAGCAGGCAAAGCCATTGGGCAGGAACCTTCCCTCAGTCCAACCAAGTGGACCGCAGACGGTAGATCTCTTAACCCGCGATGGTCGATCAGGGCCAAATGGGGACGGTCAAGTCAACCTTCACCATCTAGCTAGCCCCCTCTCCGAGCCGGGAGCAGGGGGCAGGAAAAGAAGAAGAAAGCTGTAGACAGGCCGATTAACTTTATGCTTTCAAGTATAAATGCGTTTTTAGTCAGGATTTAAAGAGTTCTACTGAGGTGGCCATGCGAACTTCCATAGGTAGGGCATTCCAGAGTACTGGCGCGCGAATGGAAAAGGCCCTTGATCGCGTGGAGTTCTTTTTAGCCCGCGGGGGTCAATAACAAACCAGCATTTTGTTACCGAAGTTGTCAGGATGGAAAATATGGTGATGATAGGTCGACAAGATAGGAAAGAGCTGAACCATATAAAACTAATTATTTAATATTAAAAGTAATTAACAACACCTTAAAATCACATCTCATGTGTATTGGAAGCCAATGCAGGTAAACTAGAATCGAAGTAATATGATCGAACTTTCTCATCCTTGTCAAGAGTCTCCCTGCTGCATTTTATACAGACTGTAGGCTTTTGACGCAGGAAGCCCAGAAAACAAAATGTTACAATAGTCCAGGCGCGATGTAACAAATGCATGAATTGATGTTTCAGGATCGCTAGGAGAGAGAATAGGGCAGATTTTAGCTATATTGCGAAGGTGAAAAAAAACGCCGTTCTTGAGTGTGTTTTTAATATGTGTCCGAAAAGAGAGTTGAGTCAAATATCACGTAGAGGTTTTTTGTAAAACTACTTTGGGAAATAATCCAGTTATCCAGGTTCAATGCGGTATTCTTAATCAAGTGCCGATGATGAGTGGGGCTAATAATTAAAATCTGTTTTAGTAGTGTTAAGAAGCAGAAAACTGGAAGACATCCATAGTTTAATCTCGATAAGGCAGGCCTCCAGCACTTGCACGGATCTTTTATTTCTAAAGGCATGTATAGTTGTGTGTCATCAGCATAGCAATGAAAACTAATATCTTATTTCTTGGGTTGAAGCCCAAGAAGCACCTGTTGATAAAACAAAGATAGTTTCAGTTTTCAATAAACTTGCATATTGCAGGCAGCAGTATTGGGCAAGTGACTTCTAAACTGTAATGTACTGTATTATTTTTTTTCTTATTACTGTCATTTCAAAGTGATTAGTTATATTACAATATTACTGTATTTGAAAGGTAATACATTACACTACTATTGCATTAATTTTACATTACTCTCACCACCATAATTGGAAATATGTATTTGCCTTCCTATTTTGGACACCCATAAAAAATAAAAAAATAAATAAATCAACAAGAACTGGCAAAAATGAGGTGATGAAGGGTAACAGAATAATTAAAACAGAAAAAATAAATAACAGACAAATAAATAATTAAAATATACAAATAAACAATAGCGTAAATAAACAATAAATAAATAAATTGTAAAAATGAAAATTAGCTCAAGGTCATTTCCTTAGTACAAGTCCCAGTCTTTGCTCAATCAGAATAGCTTTAGGGTTTCAAGAAAAACTGAATATTATTCAGATATATCACCAATAGTACTTTAAATACAGCAAAATTTGGTCGTTCATTTACAAATTTTACACTGTAAAAATGAAACTTTGCCAAAATTAAGAGGTTGACAACACATATTTGATCTGAGGCCAGTTTATCAGAATTCAATAGTCCAAAAAGGACAACTCTGAGACGTATTTTGACTGAGGGTTCAATGTTAGAATTGAAAAAAGATCTATCCAAAAGGTATGAGTATAAGTTCAGTCCCAAAACAAAAGGGGATATTGTTTAATCTTCAGCAGAACAAAATGAACACAATGAGTCAATACTAATATTATTTTTCTGCAGCTTATTTTTTTACAGGATTACGCCTATAAAGTATTTTGAAAGAAACCTCTCTCACTTTGTTCATAATGAAATATTTCATAGGGTTAGGTTTAGCCTTTTTCCAGTCTATACCTCCATACAAAAATATTTCAGTAAAAAACCGTTGCAGGTTTGGAAATATTCCTTTGAAAAAATCCCCTTGTACAACAATTGGTGGCTTCGTCACTTATACGTGAGCATGTATTACCAGTCAACAACTGATTAGGATTAAAGTTCGGTATGTTACAATTTCGACCCTTCGGAGCAGGCAAATTGACAGGTCGAGGGAGGGACCGGGAGCGGCTTTCGCACGCCTCTACGTCACAGCCCTTGGCTGGGCGGGGGCTGGGGTTGGGGCTGGGGCTGGGGCTCGGTGAGGGGCTGAGCGGTTGACTCCTCCATGCTCTCACTGCAGTGGAAGCCTGGGGACGGAAGAAGATATGGACATCTATGCACGGTCCTATCTGTGTGCTCAGAAGCGTTTTTAAAGTCTGAGGAGATCGCCTGAACGCTTCACGCTGACAAGATGAAGTCGTTTCACATTCCCCTGTAAACACGACGAGGCCTTTGACAGTTGGTGGTGGTAAGCGAGCGTTTATCCCTGCTAACTATATAGCGTAGCCTGCAAGCTAACCTGCTATGAGACAGCAGAAGCACTTCTAATATAGTTGGAGGCTTCATTAAATATCACAGAATTTTGTTGTGTTTATTGATACTAACTCTGTGCACAACTTGTAATTTACGCGCCCCTCGTCATACCTGCACATGAGGGTGTCGGCTACCTTTCTGATCGCTGGGTCGTTTTTTTGCTCTGCTAGCTCAGTGACGTAGGCAAACTTAGCATATGTTAGCTTACGTAAACACTGGCATTTAGCTGACAGTCAGTCGCCTTCCTAGGTCACTTCGACGTAATAAGTAGCAAGTTGACATTCCCCGCGTAATGACATCCATGTGTTGGTAGTCCCTACGTGTCCTGTGTTTATGCTGTCCGTGCTTTTTGAAGCTGTTTGTCATAAACGGTATACCCCGTCGAGCATAATACAGCAAGCGAGTAAGCAACCCTTTCTGAAAACCATTGTTATATTTGTTGTTGCACTAGAGGCATGTGGCGTCCTAAAATGACGCTGGCTATGAGATTACTACATTTTAGTGCTACCGGTAGCGTGACCCAGCTTCAAGTTCAGTTTGCTTGAGGGATAATCGTTCCCATACACAGTACTGGCATTTTCACCCTAAACGCCCAAATTGCTGCAAAGCTGTTGCATGGTCTGGCATCTTATAAGTGTCAAAACTGAGGAGTCCCTCAAAGACACTCGATTACCTTTACAATGTATTGAGTACAGTATATCCCAAAAAGGTAAATATTAAGAGCACCGCATTGTTTTTATATGTACACCACACGTGTGTCCAGGATTTTGCTGAGCCAAAAATAGTGCCCTAAGAACTGAGAAGCAACATGTAAAGAAAAGCAAGGGTGATGATATTTACTAGGTTTAGGTTTACTTAGGTATTAGGTTATCTCCGTTATTTTCTTTTGTAGACTTTGTAGAACTAATGTTCTGTACATGAAATACAGTACACGCTTTTTTAAGATTAAGCAATTTCACAATGGCAAATAGGCTTGGTTTAGTCTACAAGTACATAGAATTACAAAATGATGATGTCGAAGCTAATATAAATGAAACCCTTGGTGGTGTAATGCATACAACAAAGATTATCAAGTGGACGTCAGGCTGTGAGTGAGTACAATTCTTGTATATCAATTTAAGATGGAATCAACCCATTGAAAAGCTTGGTAACAAGTCGCTATGTAATGTCAAAAAAAAATGCTGTTAAAAATACATTGAATTTGTGGCCCAACTTGAGTTATTTACTAAATGTATATACTGTAAGGCAAAAATAAAGTTTTAAAAGATCACACTGCAGAGACAGTGGTGTAGCAAATGTTAAAGCAGTTATAGCAGTATTTTTTTTAAGCTTGGTTACTCTGGGTTACTTCGCAAGTATGGATAACATGGGAAAGTATGGAAAACATTTTGGTCAATTTCCAAGTCTTAAAATCATGGAAATTGGAAGGTTAAAGTATGAACACTGTTTGTTTTTACAATATGACTGCTCTTGCATAATTTTCTAAGTTCGAGCATTAGTTGCTCCAAACCGAAATTAATTAATACAGTTTCTTTGAGCGTGAATGTCTGGGAAAACATCAGTAGGCGTTGTCTGTTGTCAGTTATCAACACCTGACCATGCCCAACTTTTTATTCTGATCATTATGCATCACCAGATGGCTTCAATGCTCAGGTGACTGTTCAGGTCCATGACTCTCGTTAGTTTTATCTCTTAGATTAGGACCAAATGGCATCCAAGGATATGATATATTTTTTATGCAGCTTAGGATCAAGCTTAGTTTTTAAGATGCTGCACTATAGTTTTGCAGTTGTCAATTTCTTTTTCTGTGTGTCATAGAAATTCGGTCTTCACAATAATTTTCAGTTTAACATAGAGGCTAATGCAAAAAGCTGCATCTGTCTGGTCATGTTTCAGGCATATCTATTATGACGCTTCATTGCCAAGTGTTCAACAGGCTGTTAGCCATGGGTACCATTCGTTTAGTTTTTAAGATGCTGCACTATAGTTTTGCAGTTGTCAATTTCTTTTTCTGTGTGTCATAGAAATTCGGTCTTCACAATAATTTTCAGTTTAACATAGAGGCTAATGCAGAAAGCTGCATCTGTCTGGTCATGTTTCAGGCATATCTATTATGACGCTTCATTGCCAAGTGTTCAACAGGCTGTTAGCCAAGGGTACCATTCATAGTTCATTGTATAGAATGACAGACAAGACCTTCTCCCTGCTGGGATAGGCTAGCTAAGGAGGGTCGGCCAACCACTGCTTACAAATCTGGGGTTTCTTGGAAGCTCCAACATGAAAGTGATGTGCCATGTCTGTAACCAGATTCACCTCTTCTGCTTCTACCATCATGGGTTAAAAAAGAATGTGTCGTCGCAAACAAATCTATTTGTTCAAATTCACAGCATTTTGTGGCAGAATGGCACTGTCAGACGCTCGGGAGAGCTTCACAGGACTATCTCTGTTATAATCAATCACAAGGACTCATACGTGACTGTTTTCATGTGTTGTTTAAGTAGGGCCAGCTGGCTTCCCCTGTGGTCGCAGTCTTGCAAGATGATTGGTCCAACCATTATGAACTGTTATTGTTAAAATAAAGATTAAAAGTATTAAAGTACAAATTGTTTTTGATACACTGATATAGTTATTCAGATCTAGCATATTTTTCTGAGAGGAAAAAGAAAACTACAGTCTGAAAAGTAGGGTATGGAAAAGTATGGAATTGAAGTTCCAGAAGTACAGGAAATCTAACGTCATCATTTGTTATTTTATTATTTTTTTTTTTAACTGTAGCTCATTACTTCCGTTATTTCCATACTTGATTATCCCCGATGAACTCTTTTCTTGTTTCAGCAAGGTGTTTTAGGTCATTTTTGTCTGTACATTTCTAAGTGTTTCTGTTAAATGTTAAATGGACTTTCACTTACATAGCGCTTTTCTACCTTGGGTACTCAAAAGCGCTTTACACTAACTAGTCATTTACCTACTGATGATGCAGCATCAGGAGCAGCTAGGGGTTCAGTGTCGTGCTCAAGGACACTTCGACATGGTCTTGATGGTCGGGGGATCGAACCCACAGTCCCTCAGCTGGAAGATGACCACGCTACCACCAAGCCAAGCCCAAGTCTGTTGACTTCTGGCATCATTTTTTCGGCATCATTTTATTTTTGTTGCCATCATGTTACTAATCATTGAACAATATTGAAGCCGTTCCAGAGCAAGCCATGCAAGCTCCAACCTTGACAGTGCATTTATATATGAGCTATTCCCTTTATGTTTGCAGTCAAGAATAGGTTTTATCTTTTGCAAAGAGTGAAATTGAAGCCTGCTACCTTCACTTCCTCTTCTCTGCATTGTTTTTGCTGTCAGTAACTGCGGTTTTAATCTAAAACTAAATATTTGTCAGCTGCTGTTTTTCCTTACCTTCGTCTGCTTGTTTGTTATATAGTTGGGTTGGGGGGTGACACAAATCCCACAAGATGAGATGTCTCATGAGTCTATGATATTGAGATGAGATTTTTTGAATATTTGTAATATAAAATGATGTCTTAACAAATTTGTGTGACTAACGCCCATAAGATTGTTCAGAGTGCACAATTATTCACCTGGTCTGTTAAAAATCATAATTTTGTTATTAATGTCTTGTATGCATATGTCATTTCTCGGCACGTGTCAACTATAGTTTGACTTAAAATTAGGTTGTATTTACGGAACCCAAATGTTTCTGAACCCAATGAAGCATGTGACATTGCAGGTGTAGTCACTTTGCACACGACTAGGGATACCAGAAGTCACATTTTTAGAGCCAGAGAGCCGGCTACACCGTAGGGATACAGCACGATTGCCTGTGTTGCAATGCTTGGTTTGAATGCGCTGCACAATTTGAATGCATGGAGCAGGAGATTTTCACATAAAGGAGCTGACATGTGCCTCAAACTTACACCGACAGAGGGTGCAAATATACTGAAACAGCCGTAAAATCCCTATTCACTAGGTTTCTCTGATGAAACAGATTGTCGAGTAAATCAAACTCCAAAGAACATGTTCAGAATTGTATTTAGTGATTAAACTGCTCTATACCGTCTTAGGAAATACTTTTCAATCTTTTGTTCATTCACTGGCCTTTTAAGTTTCGATATTGCATTGTGAATTGACAGACAACCAGTAAAGCTCACCCTGTTCGTTGATTGTTATAGTGATAGGCTATGTACATTCTTACCACCAACCTATTTTATTATGTGACTTCTATTTCCAGGTCTGATGGCTCCAGAGTGACATACCATGGCATTAATGATCCCGCCAGTAAAACTCAAATGGTTGGAGCACCTAAACAGCGCATGGATTACAGAGGACAGCGAGTCAATAGCCACCCGAGAGGGTGTTTCTGTCTTGTATTCAAAGCTCTTGGCCAACAAAGAGGTTGTGCTGCTACCCCAGCAGGTGCTATGTCTAAAGGGTCCCCAACTGCCAGATTTTGAGCGTGAGTCCCTTTCCAGCGATGAACAGGAACACTACTTGGATGCTCTTCTGGGGAGCCAATTGGCTTTGGCCAAGATGGTCTGCTCAGACTCGCCCTTTGCTGCTGCCCTACGCAAACGTGTATTGGTTCTTCAACGTATATTCTATGCACTTTCCAGCAAGTATCATGACAAGGGAAAGATCAAGCAGCAGCAGCATTCTCCAGAAAACAACTCGGGCTCCAGTGATCTGCACTGTGTCAGTGAGCGGCCACGCTCTAGCACTGATGCACTCATCGAGATGGGTGTTCGCACAGGCCTCAGCCTTCTATTTGCGCTGCTGCGACAGAGCTGGATGATGCCCCCTCCACCGAGCCCTTGCGGAGCGGGTGGTAACTTAAACTTGTGTAACGATGTCATTCGTACAGCGATTGATGTCGTGAATTCCCTGCCGCCCCTTTCTCTGGCCAATGAGAGTAAGATCCCACCAATGGGCCTGGACTGTCTGGCCCAGGTCACAACTTTCCTGAAGGGAGTTACAATGCCAAACTCTGGAGCAGATATCTTAGGTCGGCGGCTAGCCTCAGAGTTACTGCTAGGCCTTGCTTCTCAAAGGGGTTCCCTTCGTTACTTGCTTGAATGGATTGAGATGGCACTGGCAGCATCAGCAGTGGTTTGTACTTTGGAATGTAGTAAGCTGCTGGAGAGCCAAGAGGGTCTCATTGGCTATGATTGTTTCATGAACATCCTAATGCAGATGAGACGCTCACTGGTAAGTAAATTAATAGGGAAGTAAAATGTTTTGCAGCTTCAGTGTGATATATGTATGGCAACCTTTAAATGAGCTTTTTTGCTGTTAAAAAAATTGCATATTTTTTAAAACAGTAATTAGGACTAGACAGTAGTACTTGATATAGTATATGAACGAGAAAAAGTCAAGCTGTCTCCATGCCCATCTTGTGTCTCAAATTTGTAACAAAGTCACTGCGTAAGCAAACAAACACAATTAAGGCGTAAGGCCTCAGTCTGTTTTGTCATTTCCACATACATGATAAATGGACATTGCACTTATATAGCGCTTTTCTACCATCCTCATGTACTCAAAGCGGTCACACTGACAAACTCATTCACCAAACGCACTCACACACCAGCGGTGGAAAACTACAGCTGCCCTGGGGCAGACTAATGGAGGCAAGGGTGCCATATTGCGCTTAAGGCCCCTCCAACCAGCCACTGGAGGCAAGGTGGGTGAAGTGTCCTACCCAAGGAAGAAACAACGCGTGACTCTGACAGCGGGACTGAACATCCAACTCTTCAGTTACTGGACGACCCGCTGTACTGCCTGAGCCAGGTCTGCACCACATACTGTTCATCCCACATACTGTTCATCCGCTCACACTATTCCCCCACATTTCCCTGCACAACTCACTCAGTCACAGCCACAAGTGCACCATCTGCTTGTTGTGAAGGGTCGCAAAAACACCCCTATTTTGCAATGATTTAAAGTAGAATGACGCGCTGTCGTTTAGTTTTAAGCAAAAGTGTATTAATTTGCAGCTAGAATCGTGTATTAAGAAACTGTTAGAAGTCCGCTTAAGACTCCACTTTAGGACTGAGCGTGGGAGTGTTACTGCAGTACATAAGGTAGGTGCTGCTGTAAAGTGATGGTCTTTGGAAAAAAAGAAAAAAAAAAGCAAAGCATTGAAGCTGCAAAAAATGGAGCACAAAGTGTCGAGTTAACCCTAATTAAAACAAATCATGGGAATTTAATCTTTTAGGGCTCTTCAGCAGATCGCAGCCAATGGAGAGAACCCACACGAAACCCTGATGGCCTGTGTTCATTGTATGAGGCAGCACTCTGCCTTTTCGAAGAAGTAAGACAATAAGGTGTTTTTCGATCATGCTGTGCATATATAATTAAAAATATATGTATATTTTAAGTCATACAACATAGGTGCTTAACCCCAGTCTTTGAGTGCTAGTATCCTGCATGTTTGTGTGTGTGTGTGTGTGTGTGTGTGTGTGTGTGTGTGAGTGTAGGTGCTTAACCCCAGTCTTTGAGTGCTAGTATCCTGCATGTTTGCGTGTGTGTGTGTGTGTTAACCTTTGCTTTGATACAAAACATTTAGAACTCCTAAGTTTAAATTGAAATATTTATTTGTTTGAAATTTCCCCACCAGAAATGCTTCTAGGCGAGAGAATGCAATTCATTATTCATGCACAATGTAAAGTATTGATAATCTAAAGAAAAATAACTAGTTGTTCATTTGATGTACTGTATTTGTATTGTTTCAAGAAATCCTTGCTTCAGAACCTGCAAAAAGTTTATAAATTAAAGTTAATAGAAAGTTAATACTCAACTGAAGTCATTGATTATCAAACTGTTCTTCAAAGAAAATAAGTTAGTCTTGTGTATGTATGTATATACAAGATACTTCTATGCTTTTATATCTATGAATCAGTGTAGCTTCTTTCCAGATTATTTTTATAAAATCACTATTATTTTGCAAATTCACTATTCATAATCTTATCTACTGTACATTTTGTTTTCCTCCTAGGTATGTCGAATGGCATCAGACTACTCACGCACCTGTGTTAGCCCAGACAGCATCCAGACGGGAGAAGCGCCTGTTGTATCTGAAACCTGTGAGGTTTATGTGTGGGGGAGTAACAGCAGCCATCAACTAGTGGAGGGTACGCAGGAGAAAATCCTGCAACCAAAATTGGCCCCGAGCTTTGCTGATGCACAGACTGTAAGACAATGTATCTGCTCCGGTGCACTTAGTACAATTAAGAGCGTTTGAGGTGTATGCTTGTTTTGGGACCACTTTTGAATACATATGCTTAAAGGCATTTAAGTGAAGTCAAATGTTGTTAAATATTTGTTTTGAATTTGAATATTAATTTCAACTTTAGTTTAGTGGTTCGTAGCCTTCTTGCCTACTAATAACTGGAGGTGGGCAACATAATTTTTTTTCTCGTCCGACATTTGTCATATCCCAGCCCCGCCCCTTTTCTGTCATCGACTGTCCGTCCTTTTTTCAAGCCAGATGAAATTGTAAACCTAAGTCTGCCTTTGTGTTTTTGCCCAACCTTCTGCCACCATTAGAGGACGACAATTGACTGTTTTAAAAAAAATATATATATTTTTTAAATTATTTATTTATTCTTTCTGGTACGTCATTTGTCAGGCACTGGTCTATTTCTGTCTGCGCTCATGTTAATTCTTTTTTCTGCTTTAGTACTTACACTAAAGTTAACATCATGTCTGTACAGTTACACTGCAATGGAAACACAACACAGTAATATAAGTGTAACACAAAAACAAAACCAGCTAAGGGGTTAAACCTTAGCCTATAATACACCATCATGTTTATTATCCCACATCTGAGGGAATGCAGGGGATGAGAGTGCAATTAGCAATCATGTCAAATGGATGGTAATATCATGCTTTACATGACACTCAAATGGTGGATGTCGGTTCTCATAAATGCTTGCCCTACTATTATAGAAGACAGTTTCATTATCATTAGTCTAAATTTGTCTACGTTTTATCTGTCTCATACACTACAAGTTAAACAGTATTGTTGAGGTTGAATTTAACAAAAAAACTTCTATCTTGCATTTCCTGGCCAAGAGCCAATCAGAGAAAGAATGCAAATTTGGTCTGCATTTATTGGTGACTTGAAAGAGTGACCGCTTTGCAGTGGAAATGCATCCTAAAATGCTCTTATCAGTAAGAACCCTCAAACCAGGACTAAGAAAGGGAGCAACTACCAAAAAAAAAAAAAAAAAAATCTCTCCTAACGTCAGCTGTCTTATAGCTGTGAATGACAAGTCCCAGTTTATTCACTCAACTGAATGTTTTTCCACTGCTTGGTGGTCCTGTAAAGAGGCTATTGTCTCATTGACTGCAGGCTGTTTGCAGTTTGTACTAAATATAGTAGATAAACATCCAAGTCAGTGAAATTATATTTCACTGAGCATAAAGTGGCGTGGCAGGCCGATATATGGCAGACATCTGACGTAATGTTTATCCCGACGATTACGACGACGAATGAAAATTGCAATTCCAATATCTAAGTGATATTTAATCCCTTTTTTTTAAGCATTCTCGTCGTTCGACAGACTGACGGATAGTCCTTTAGTGCCCACCTTTTCTAATAACCGATAGTGGTCGTTAAAAAAAAGCACATTGGTCCATCACGAGTGAGCACCGATTGTTTGAAATATGTTATGTTATATAATTGAAATTGGTTATGTTATATAATTGATAAAGGAGTATTCATGATAAATAGATTTACAGAATTTTCTTTTAACAGATTGAGGCAGGCCAGTACTGCACATTTGTGATCTCTTCTGATGGCTCTGTGCGGGCTTGTGGAAAGGGAAGCTACGGTCGCCTTGGTCTTGGGGACTCCAACAATCAATCCATACTGAAGAAGTTGACATTTGAACCCCACCGTGCCATCAAGAAAGTGTCATCATCTAAAGGCTCTGATGGCCACACACTGGCCTTCACTACAGAGGGTGAAGTGTTCAGCTGGGGTGATGGTGATTATGGCAAGCTGGGTCACGGAAACAGCTCAACACAGAAATACCCCAAACTTATCCAAGGGCCCCTGCAAGGAAAGGTATACTTACAGCCAGTTTACTTAATCCATCGCCAAATTGACCCTCCTTTGATGGAACGCCAATGAGCATTTTCAGTGAATGCTTATTGTAACGCCTTATAAAAATATGCCGACTGAGAAGGAGGGTCTACTGAATCCCTTTGACAAATGTAAACCTGCTTCAGTACTTGCTCAGATCGTGTTTTTATCTCAAGGCTTCATAAGCACGTGTAAAAAAATGTGGAGGCACCCATCAAAGGTAGGCAGGCGTTCGTCAGAGACTTGTCGATTTGGCAACTGATTGTCCAGCTTCAAATTTTAGTGTCAAATCAGACTACGTTAGCCGGGGTCAGCCCAAAAGGATAATGTGGGTCCCCCTTCCCATGGGCTCACCACCTGTGGGAGGGGCAACAGGGGTTGGGTGCGAAATGAGCTGGGCGGGAGCCAAAGTCAGGGACCTTGGCGCATCGATCCCCGGCTACAGAGGCTAGCTCTTGGGAAAAGGAATGTCACCTCTCTGGCGCGGAAGGAGCCTGAACTGGTGTGCGAGGCAGAGAAGTTCAGACTAGATATAGTCGGACTCGCCTCCACACATATCTTGGGCTCTGGTACCAGTCCTCTTGAGAGGGGTTGGACTCTCTTCCACTCTGGAGTTACCCACGGTGTGAGTCGCAGAGCAGGTGTGGGCATTCTAATAGCATTCTAATTACATTGGGGTTTACCCCTGTGGACGAGAGGGTAGCCTCCCTCCGCCTTCGGGTGGGGGGACGGGTCCTGATTGTTGTTAGTGCTTAAGCACCAAAACAGCAGCTCAAAGTACCCACTGTTTTTGGAGTCCTTTGAGGGTGTGCTAGAGAGTGCTCCCTCTGGGGACTCACTCGTTCTGCTGAGGGAATTCAATGCTCACGTGGGCAACAACAGTGAGACCTGGAGGAATGGCACCCCCAATCTGAACTCGAGCAGTGTTTTGTTATTAGACTTCTGTGCTCGTCATGGACTGTTAATAACAAAAACCATGTTAAAACATAGGGGTGTCCATATGTGCATTTGGAACCAGGACACCCTAGGTCGCAGTTCGATGATTGACTTTGTGGTCTTATCATTGGATTTGCGGCTGCATGTTTTGGACACTCAGGTGAAGAAAGCGGCGGAGCTGTCAACTGATCACCACTTAGTGGTGTGTTGGCTCCGAATCTGGCAGGCTCAAACGTACAGTGGTACCTCGGTACTCGACCATAATCCGTTCTGAGGTGGTGGTCGAGCACCGATTTGTTCGAACACCGAAACCAATTTTCCCATAAGAAATAATGGAAAGTATGTGTGCACAAGTAAATGTGCACAAGCAGTACATGATAAAGATAAAGATAAATAAAGCATTATAAACCATTTTGTATAATTTACTTACGTTTTGGAGAGTGGTTGATGGCATACAGGAATGGATGTGGAAAGGACGGGAGGGAGGGTTACTCCTTCCATGATGACGCTAGCTAACTGCGACGCGAGGTCGGGACACTCGTACACCACGTTCATATTTTGCTATAATTTCCTTCTTCAGTTCAATAGTGGTCCTCATTGTTTTCCTCTTTGCCTTCCCCTTATCACTGTCTTTCTTTGGACCCATTATTAAGGGCTAGAGCAACACGAAAAAGTTTAAATCCGGGAAGAAATACTCGAACAAACGTCTTACTCCGCTGGCGGTCTGAGTTGAACTGGCGCTTACCCGCTGGCCGAGAAGGGCCGAGGAGCGCGTTCGGGTCGGGTCGGCTCGGCTAGTCGAGAACCGAAAATCTGTTCGAGGTCCGATGCATTATCTACTTGAATTTTTTGGTCGAGCACCGATTTGGTCGAGTATAGAGGCGGTCGAGTACCGAGGTACCACTGTATTATGAAGGTCTTCTGGCAGAGTCCCTTGTCAGAAGAAGTTTAGACTCCCACCTGCGGTAAAATTTCTCCCACGTCCCGGGGGGAACATTGAGTCCAAGTGGACCTTGTTCCATGCCTCCATTGTCAAGGAGGGTGATCGGAGTTGTGGCCTTAAGGTGTCTTTGCGGCAATCCCCGAACCCGCTGGTGGACACCAGTGCTAAGGGATGCCGTCAAGGTGAAGGAGTCCTATCAGGTCTATTTGGCTTGTGACTCCAGAGGCAGCTGACAGGAGCGGAGAGGGAAGTCCCTACTGAGGCTGAGTCTGAGGCTGCTGCCCCCGCGACCCGACCCTGGATATCTGGAGGATAATGGATGGATGAATGGATAGTTCAGTTTATTTAATCATGGCAGCCAATATCGTGATAGCGATTAAAATTTGATTAATTGTGCACTCTTAGACTTCGTGTTGGAATTCAATTCCTACCTCCTCTTTGTTTAGCTCCTTAATTTTTGTACTGATTCAAATGTATGTACATAATACATGCATAAAATTCAGGATTAACATTTGTTGCCTCTTGCTTCATTCTTTTATTAGCCCTGTGCTGTAAAACAAAAACAAATCAACCTGTACTGAGAAAGACATATGAAGGTCTTTTCTTGTTTGCATCAGGTGGTTGTATGTGTATCTGCTGGCTACAGACACAGTGCTGCAGTCAGTGAGGATGGAGAGCTGTATACATGGGGGGAAGGTGATTTTGGAAGATTGGGTAAGTCATTTATCTAACTGTTTTACTGGTCATCCCAAGTACACCACTCTTTTATATATTATATATTCTGTTTAAAAATAAAAGTTTTCATGATCTAGAAAAATGGCTAGCAAAAAAAAGATTTAAAATGATCTATTTTAGAGCTGTCTTTTCAATATTATGATACTGTAATGATTTTACTCAAGATGATCATCCCGTCAGATTCTGAAAGCATCCCATGCCTACTCATTGATTTGACCAGCTGAAATTACAAATCTGGTTATTTATTTATACTTCAGTGAACCCTCGCTACTTCGTGGTTCGACCATCGCGGATTCACTACATTGCAGATTTTTTTTTTTTTCATTACTGTTTAGCGGAGAGACATGTTGTGACGGTTTCTTGCATGCCATACAGACAAGGTAACTACTGCAGTACACATATGTGCTTAAATCTTAAATGATTAAACCTTATACACTGTACATTAAGTGAACAGTTCCACCTTTCCTTTGAAGTCTCGCGCAGCTGCGGTCATATTAGCAGCAGCCCAGGCGTTGAATTGAAGTCAAATCTGTACACGATCAAACATGATTACAATGGAGAGTTTGCACTTGAAATACCATTTTATTATCAAAGAAATCCAGGTAAGAGACTTCTGACGGTCTGGTGAACGTCAGCTTCGTTGTGCCTCTGCCTCAACAATGTGTGTGTGCCTTTGCTGTGGGTGCGCTTCATGACAGACACGGCACCCCCCTGTGGAGTTTTAATCTACTCCCGCCCCAACTACCGCTTTTACACACCACAGGGACGTGCCATGTCAAGTCACTAAACGCACTTACAGCAAAGGCACACTCATTGTCCAGGCAGAAAGCAGAGTGAGGAGCAGACGTTCACCAGACCGTTGGAAATCTCTTACCTAGATTTCTTTCATAGTAAAATGGAATTTCAAGTGTAAACTATCCATTGTAATCATGTTTGATCACGTACAGATAAGACTTTAATTCAACATTGGGCTGCTGCTAATATGACAGCAGCTGCGCGAGGCTTCAAAGGAAAGGGAACTGTTCACTGTACACTGTAGAAGGTTTTTATCATTTAAGATTTAAGTAAATATGTGTACTGCAATAATATTTGACTTCAATAAAAGGTACAGCACGAATACTTTTCACGTTTGACAAAAAAAAGAATGTGAAAAGTGGGTGTGCTACTTCAGGGTTTTTACTTATCGTAGCGGGATTCCAGTCCCTCTTAACGGCAAAAAACGAGGGATCACTGTATATTGCTGTGAAAACATTGATTTTCTGAAATGAAATCGGTTGTGTTTTAATGCACAACCACAGCCTAACTGTAATGCTGTGGAGCTGGTTTCATTTAGAGATTGATATTGAGGCTGCATTCATTAGAACTTTGAATAGATGAGAATTTTTACACATTTTTGACAGTGGGATAAATTGTTGGACCATTAAATGATATATATTGTCTGTTCCTGTGAAACAGTTATGTGAAGATAGTAGAACATTTATGAAGTCAGCAAACATAGATAAACAGCTTTCATGCAAATTTTTCTGTCTGCCACTAGTGGTACAAGATAATGGTGCTTCTCTTGCTTAAAAGCCTGTCGTGTTGTGTTTTTGACATGCAGGTCATGGTGACAGCAACAGCCGAAACATTCCCACCTTGGTCAAAGACATCAGCAATGTGGGAGAAGTATCATGCGGTAGCTCTCATACTATTGCCCTATCAAAGGATGGTCGGACTGTTTGGTCCTTTGGGGGTGGAGACAATGGTGTGTGTACACTCTTATACATTTTGTTGCTATAAAGAACCTTTGGATGAGGCATATATCTATTCCAGTATTGTTATTGCATAAAAATACAAAATTGTAAGTGTACTTAAAACAAATAATGTCACATTCACACTTGACATTCACACCATAATTGTTGTTCTGCAGGGAAACTGGGTCATGGTGATACTAATCGTGTTTACAAACCAAAAGTTGTGGAAGCCCTACAAGGGATGTTCATCAGAAAAGTGTGTGCTGGAAGCCAGTCATCTCTTGCCTTAACTTCAACTGGACAGGTAATTTGTATAAATAGTAGAGTATGTTGTTTTTCCCCAGCAACAAAATAGCGAAGTAAAATATAAACCCAAAATATGTTTTGGGTTTGAATTTCTGTAAGTACCGGTAACTAGCAGCACTCAAAAAATAATAAGGACTTTATTGATTTCGACAGAACTTTGTGGAGGTTTGAGACACGGGCCTCAAAACCATTCGACAGTTGTGTGTAAGTTCCATGCTTCTCAGCAATTGGGGAATATTCACAGTCGAAGTCGACCTTTTCTGGATGGGATTTCCATCTCTATTATATGGTGGCCCTGAAGTGCAAATCAAAACAACAAAAAACTGAGCAAACCAAAAAGGAAATCCCACACAAATATCAAAAACACTTTACAAGAGAAAAGCACATAATAAAAAAAGAGGCAAACAATACAAAAAAAAAACAAGAAAAAAGGAGCACGCAAAAAAGGAGCATGCAAAAAAGAAGCACACAAAAAGCACATACTAACTTTTTGTACCGGAAGTGGTTGATGTGGGTGGGCTGAGAGGAGTGACCAGCAGTGAGTGCTAGACTGCTATTACTTGGACTACAAGGGGCCACTTGATTGTATGTAAACAACGTTTGTCTTTGAGCAGGATGTTAAACATTTTTGGAAACGAGCACAACCAGCGATTCAAACATTGCTTTGATCAGAATCATGGCCCTGTCAGATTGCTTCCCAGGAATCAAAACGGTAAATTAAGCACTATATGAAGGTATCTTAATTATTGTAGATGTAGTGCTGTGGGTTAAGCATATACCTTGAACGCATGACATTCTCAGCGTCCCAGTTTGAAGTCCCGCTGATGGCATCCTTTTTTTTCTATTTAGTTTAGTTTTTGAGTTTTTCCTATTAGTTTTTTATTCTTTGTTTACAATTTCTTGCAGCCAGACATCAGAACATTTAGGCCCTAACTTATTGATGAACCAAACAACACACAGAATAAAGTCTGCATACTACTTCTAAAGCTGGTTATTAACCAACAGAGCACGTACGGCCTCACTCTTTTAGTCAATAAATTCGTGAACCAAAGTGACTGCTTCTCAACTCCTGATTGTCTTTTTTGTTTGCTTCTTTTTGCAGGTTTTTTTTTGCGCTCTCCTTTTCTCTTGCGTGCTCTTTTTTTCATTGTGTACTTCTTTTTTATAGTGTGCTGTTTTTGCATGCCCTTAAAAGAATAACTGCATGCTTTTTTTTAAATTATTGTGTGCTTTTCTTTTGTAAGGTGTTTTAGGTTTTTGTTTGCGACTACCTTTTTTTGTTTGCTAAGTTTTTTGTTTGTATGATTTGCACTTCAGGACCACCATACTATTAGACCATTACGAACCCCCACATGGCTTTCACCCTTTTGTTGCACTTAAAAAATATAACTTCTAAAATACAGGCTGAAGAATAAACAGGCACTGTGAATCTTTTGGCAAAAGTCCTTTGTCTTCATTTGGAAGATGAGGAAGATAAACATCCGCCGTTATGGTCACAAATGAAAACCCCGCCATAGAACAAAGCTCCAATAATCAAACCGCGAAGTAGCAATGGATCTTATTATTATTATTTGGCTTATTGCCACAGATAGGACAGGTTCATTTTGAAGGTCTGGGTGAAGTATTTGATCCTTTATAGTTCATGATATGTAGGAGAACTCATCTGCCAATTTGCTTTGTTCTCAATGTGATTGTAGGTTTATGCATGGGGTTGCGGTGCTTGCCTGGGTTGTGGGTCTTCTGAGGCAACAGCACTCAGACCTAAACTTATTGAGGAGCTGGCTACGACCAGAGTTGTCGACATCTCTATAGGGGACAGCCACTGTTTGGCCCTGTCACATGGTATGGTTCTTCTTTAGCTCTTGTTGGCTCTTGACTGCTGCTATTTCAAAATGCTTGTCAATAATCACTCAATGGCACCCACAGACTTTACTTTATTTTATTTAACCAGGGAAATCCCATTGAGATTAAAAACCTCTTTTTAAGGGAGCCCTGGCCAAAAGGCACCAAAAAGACAATTACAACAAAATAAAAATTCAAGATTCAAGAGATGTTTTGTCATATGTATAGTAGTACCACACAATGAAATTATTATTCTGTTCACTTCCCCTAGCAGCAGACTACATTCTACAATAGAGCAATACAAATTACATCCAAATGAGTTAAAAACAGGCAATAAAAAGACAATTACAACACAAAATGACATACAGATTAGTAAAAAGAGGTACGATTTATGGAGGTTGTCTCAAGTGCTCTCAATCTGGATTTAAAACAGTTGGATGAAATAAGTTCTTTTAATTTCCAGTCCTTTTGCAGCTTTTCGAGGGGGCAGAAAAGATAAAAGCCCTTTTTCCCCAGCTGTGTGCAAACAAACGGAACAGACAGCAGCAATTTATCAATTGAACGCAAACTATACGACTCAACACTTCTCTGTGATTAAGTTACAGATATAGGAGGGTGGTAGACTAAATGCTAATGAGAATTTGCAATTACTCTTATTTGACACCTATGCCTCAGACAATACAGGATATTTAAATATGCGCACATGAATGAAAAGCGTGTGTTTTTATTAAATACATGAAAATAAATAAATGATTCAAATAAAAGTGCAATCTGTTTTTTAAGAGTGCAAATGCTACTTATTAGCTTGCTGCATTACTCAAAGCAGGGGTTCTCAAACAGGGGTCCGTGGCCTGACTGCAGGGGTCCGTGAAATATTTCGGGTGATTGATATTTGAATTGAACTTTTTTTTAAAAAGACAGTTGAGTTAATTTCATTTTTTTTCATTTATATTACATTTTGAAAGTATTCATGTCTCTTGAATAAATCAATCGATTCAACCAGTTTAATCTGTTTTAAAAAATGTCATAATTTTTAAATTCGTCAAAATGTGTTTTGTGTCTACAATTGTTTGCTACTGAGGTGATGAAGCCAGCAACGCTAAAGCAGTATTTTATTTTATAATGCTGTTTTTGACTAAATTATTGACAGCAACTTGTTTGGGGGAATTTGACCCTATTTGTTATTAGGAGGCGCATAATTTGCAATTTTTATTTTCTAAACTTCATTATAGCTGAAAATTAACAATAATGCTTGTTGTCAAATTGAATCTGTTGATGAATAAAAAGGGCACTTAGGTTTGACCTAAATGTTTTTTTTGTTTTGTTTTTATTCTGCAAACATTTGGAATGGGTAGACTTGGGAAATTTGCTTTTTAAAAGGGGTCCCTGACTAGAGGAAGTTTGAGAACCCCTGACTTAGCATAACTATGCATTGTGAATATGTAAACTAGAACATTCCAAACTTATGAGTAAAACAAACAAGATTCTCCTTGTGGATAGGTACACCAGTCTATTAGTATAATCAAATTTGAGTACAAATAAATACACCGTTTCCCACCCTTTGTTTTACTAATGATCATCAAGTAGTGTCCAGCTAGTTCAATAGCATTGTCCTAAACGCCGCTGTGAAGCAATTTTTCCGTGAGTACCATGACATTGCAGTTCATTAGTTTCGTGTCATATATTCCAAAGACGTAACTCAAAAATCTTGTTTGCCAATAACTGCACATGATCAAGGAAAATGCGGCATTAGCTTTAGCCTAGCAGGCAGACCGCAAAACATCATGTGTTCTCCATAGCTCAGGGATGAGGCAAACATCGCTGATGAAATGGTTGTAATTAGTGATGGATCCGGCAACCCCAATGCATCGATCCATGTGTCAAGCATATAGAGCGAAACCCGGGGTCGGCCACATATGGCTTTGAGGGGAAAAAAAAAAGATACACCCACTTGTATTGGATCACATGATTTACTGCCGTTTTGTCCCTCAATTGGTGTAACTCAAAAATCTTGTTTGCCAATAACTGCACATGATCAAGGAAAATACGGCATTAGCTTTAGCCTAGCAGGCAGACCGCAAAACATCATGTGTTCTCCATAGCTCAGGGATGAGGCAAACATCGCTGATGAAATGGTTGTAATTAGTGATGGATCCGGCAACCCCAATGCATCAATCCATGTGTCAAGCATATAGAGCGAAACCCGGGGTCGGCCACATATGGCTTTGAGGGGAAAAAAAAAAGATACACCCACTTGTATTGGATCACATGATTTACTGCCGTTTTGTCCCTCAATCGGTGTAACTCAAAAATCTTGTTTGCCAATAACTGCACATGATCAAGGAAAATACGGCATTAGCTTTAGCCTAGCAGGCAGACCGCAAAACATCATGTGTTCTCCATAGCTCAGGGATGAGGCAAACATCGCTGATGAAATGGTTGTAATTAGTGATGGATCCGGCAACCCCAATGCATCGATCCATGTGTCAAGCATATAGAGCGAAACCCGGGGTCGGCCACATATGGCTTTGAGGGGAAAAAAAAAGATACACCCACTTGTATTGGATCACATGATTTACTGCCGTTTTGTCTCTCAATCGGTGTAACTCAAAAATCTTGTTTGCCAATAACTGCACATGATCAAGGAAAATGCAGCATTAGCTTTAGCCTAGCAGGCAGACCGCAAAACATCATGTGTTTTCCATAGCTCAGGGATGATGAGGCAAAAATCGTTGATGAAATGGTTGTAATTAGTGATGGATCCGGCAACCCCAATGCATCGATACATGTGTCAAGCCCATAGAGCGAAACCCGGGGTCGGCCACATATGGCTTTGAGGGGGAAAAAAAAAAAGATACACCCACTTGTATTGGATCACATGATTTACTGCCGTTTTGTCCCTCAATCGATGTGAGTTGTAACCGAGTCGCAGACATTTACAAGGACCCGCATCTCTAAGCAAGCGTGTCTTTGCTTAATGAATTACAAAGAAAAGGGAATTCTCAGCTTGTGGGACTATTTTTATGTCATTTTGCAATGTCATTTTTTCAGTCGCCATTTAGTTACTGATAGTTTCATTTGTCATGCCTTCAAATATGTGCATGACAATGACACGTCTATCAGGATGTGTAAACAGTTTATGCACTGTTCTCAGGATCATATGTTTTAACCTTGTCTTGGTTCAATTTCAAGAGTCACCGCCAAAATGAATATGATGTATTTCATTTAAGGATAATTTTGGATCTGACTCTTCTAAAATACATTATGAGCCATCACGTTTTACCACACATAGTTTGCGTAGAAAATGTCTAAGTAGAGTAAGTAGTCAATTATTCACTTTAATATTTAATACATATGTCTTTATTTTGGCTTTAAGAAAGTCATTTTAAGCCAGAATACTTGCTGTAAAGAAAAGTATCCTATTTATGCAACATCAATTCACAATCATGACATTTTCACTCTGAAACGATACTGGGGGCCTCATTAACCTATCGTTAGTAATTTGGGGTAATTTTGCTGTTCAATGTCCAAAAGCTTCTGACTGGTGTTTGGTGGAAAAATCAAGCTGTTCTGCACGAACAGACAAACAGAAATGCGCTGGAATATCACTGCTAGCTCTCAAAATCTGAACAGACACGAAGACTTGCATAATGCTCATGGCACCACCATATTGCCAGATCAACACTTAGGCTTCACACGTCTGATTTTTTTTTTTTTTTCCGCCAATGGGTTTAAGTAATGAAGGAATGAGGTGACAGAGGGAAAACACTTACCTTGATACACTTCAGATTGAACTTGCCAATGTAAGACAAGACGCGCTAAGACTAGAATGACACGTAAAATAAATGAAAGCAACTTGTCTGTTGGGAAAACAGTTGTTTAATTTACATAATCAACATTTTTGACGTCGACTATTTAAAGTCAAAAGACTACAAAGACTACATTAAGGCAATTCACTCTTTTGAATACACTCTTATTGAATGTACTCATTTTACTACAGTACATTCTCTGAAAATTAACCTTTGTCACTGCTCTTTATCCCACCTAACATCTATAGACAATGAAGTATATGCTTGGGGAAACAACTCCATGGGCCAATGTGGGCAGGGAAACTCAACAGGACCAATCACAAAGCCGAAAAAGATAGTAGGCTTGGATGGGGTAACTGTACAGCAGATTTCAGCAGGGACTTCCCATAGTTTGGCCTGGACAGCCCTTCCCAGAGACAGGTCAGTTATCAATTTATGGATTGTCTTCGTGGAACAATATGGCACAATACCTCAGGGGTGTACTTTTAATGGTGATACCTCTGGCCTGTCAGTATGTGCTTTATTAGAGTTTAATTTTGGGGGGGGGTTAATTTGCATGCGCTGACTTTCTCCACTTGGAATTCTCCACCAGGCAAGTGGTAGCTTGGCACAGACCCTATTGTGTTGACCTTGAGGAAAGCACCTTCTCCCACTTACGCTCCTTCCTTGACCGATACTGTGATGGTATCAACAGTGAAGTTCCTCCTCTCCCCTTCCCTTCATCAAGGTAAATATGACTAACCTAACAGAGCAATAATGATGACACTACTTTTGTAGGGAGGTGATCTTTTTAAAATTTGTTTCTTCCTGAGGTCTACTCCTGCCTTGGTTTTTGGGTCATAACATTCTACCTCATTAACAAAAATGAAAATGGGTCAAACTTGGTCTATATTACAGTTATGTTTAGTGTACTATTATTTTACATTTAAAAGAAAATGGAACTAAATAGAAAATGACAGATAGGGAGAAACAGATTGGGGAATATTATACCTCCACTGAAAAATAATAATTCTTCTTCTTATTGTTTTAAATCAGGGAGCATCATAGCTTTCTTAAGCTGTGCCTTCGGCTTTTATCCAATCATCTGGCTTTGGCACTTGCTGGGGGAGTAGCTACAAGTATCTTAGGTAGGCAAGCCAGGCCACTGAGGAATCTGCTCTTCAGGCTGATGGACTCTTCTGTGCCAGATGAAATTCAGGAGGTAAAACAATACATGTACATGGTAATACTTGACATGGAATTTGCAGAGGCCAAAAAGTCTATGTTGAATGATGGGACCCAAGACATAATCAGGTCAAGTGTAATTTAGAAATGTTGTTTATTTATTTTTTTTATTCATTATAATCAAAGACCAACTGTATACTGAAGATATAAATTTGAGGCTATGTATCAACCTGTTTTCAAAAAACATTTTCTAAAATGTTTAATAACTGTTCAGTTATTTATATAGGGATGACTCAATTTTTAGTGCACATTCGGAAATGGCATCACTGCTTCTTTTCTTGGGGAACAAGCAATTACCAGACTACATTCCAATTTACTTGTTAAATCCATAGTCCGAGTCCATTGCAAATATTGAAGATTTTGAAAACTTGCTACATATCACATTTGTCATTCAGTTTTCAAACTCGTATTATAAATGTAGGAACAGAATTTTAATTCGGTAATTTGGTTTAATTTGGTTTAAATTGACACTGTTCTCCCCTGCTATTCTATAAATTCACAATTTTGCTAATGATATTGGATGAAAATGTTTGTGGTGAGTGATCAGAAGTTATGATGACATATTTTTCAAGTCTCATATGATGTCTACTTAGTTCAGGAAGTTTTAAACTTCAACCTGTTATCAAATCTGATATACTTAATAGTGGTTTTCTTCATCAGGCAGTGATTGAGACACTTTCAGTGGGAGCCACCATGCTGCTACCTCCACTGAGAGAGAGGATGGAGCTTCTTCATTCTTTGTTGCCTCAGGGACCTGACAGATGGGAGAGTCTGTCTAAAGGACAGGTACCCTATGTTGCATAATGACCAGATGGCTTAAAATAACTTCATGAGGATTCAGAACTGGATTGGATTGGACACATGAATAGTGTTTGTGCTAGCTACTCCTATGTGTGTCTCAACAAGAACTGTCAAGTTAGTGTCATTATCCGTAATATGGAAGACAGTTGGAAAAGACAGAAATTAGATTAAGGAAATATCGCATTAGAATAAGATACCAGTAGTTTCTGATTCTCAAATATGACCATTGGACAGCGGTCTTGACCATGTGTTTTTGTTTTTGTTTTTTTCCCCACAGAGAATGCAGCTTGACATCATCCTGACCAGTCTCCAAGACCACACACATGTAGCCTCTCTACTGGGTTATAGCTCACCTGCTGATGGTCCTGAGGTGCTTACCTGTGGCCTAGGATTCACGGCGTCCCCAGATCCAAACTACAGTGCCACAACAGGCCACCCTGATACTCATCTAGCAGAGATCCTCATGAAGACATTACTGAGAAATCTTGGTTTTTATACTGTGAGTATTGGAGGTAGTGGGGTATGTTGAATATGACACTATCTACAATGAAAAAGAATAGATTTCAAGCAACTATAACTCATGAAATTACACTAATCTGACATTTATTTGAATGAATTATAGTTCAAGCCTTTTTTTTCGACCTGATGCACATCGTTCTTGTTGTGTTTGTTTACTATGCAGGATCAGGCTTTTGGTGAACTGGAGAAAAACAGTGACAAGTTGCAGCAGGATATGTCCTCCTCTGACAGCAGTCAACCAGCTCACCTGCACCAACTCCTTTGCTCCTTGCAGAAACAACTATTAGCATATTGTCATGTTAACCATGTGTCCGAGGTATAAACATTTAAGTCTGCTTGTGTTGATTCTGTCAAATTAATTTAGAATCTAGAAACTATTCTAACAACTATGCCACTGAATAATAAATTGTTCCAACTAGCAATGGTAGATTAAAAATAAGATAACTTGCAGCTGAGCAATGTGATGGATTCCTGCCAGGGTTCTCAACTTTTTTTCACCAACCAACACAAGCCTGTGTTTGAATAGTCGACTATTATCATAATGATGCTGACTACAAAAATTTTTTAAATTTTCAACCTATAATGTACACTGGTTAAGGCCTTTTTGGCTTTGAACACATTTAAATACTGCTCCTGACTACTGTTTTTTTTTTTTTTTTGTCTAGAACTCCAGCAGTGTTGCTCTGCTCCATAAACATTTGCAACTCCTCCTACCTCATGCCACAGATATCTTCTCCCGTTCAGCCACATTGATTAAAGAGAGTTCCAGCAATGGCAGCGTACGTGAGAAGCTACAAGGTATGAATGGGATCAATCACTTTTACAAAATTGGTGTTTCTCTCTTTTGTTTCTTCTCTTTCTATATTCCTTTTACCAAAGGTTTGGCAAGTTATTTTTGTTGTTTTTTAAAAAATTTACCCCCGGTGAAATATTCTTTCAGTCAAGTGCATCCCTAAACAGTGCAAGGTATTTTTGGATCGGGGGATAAAGTAAAACAAAGTGCTGTGCATCAATAGTTGATATCGGTTGGGATTGTAACGTGAATTCGCTGTATGGGGGGCAATCCAAACCTATGTTAATTCGCTAATGCATGTAAAACCCCAGGTAACAACATCAAAATTGTAAATAAATATTAAAAAATGGATCAAAATAGTATAGTAAGTGCTACGTATATGTAATATACATGTATACAATTAAAAAAACATAATAAATAAAAAATATAGAAAGGATTTATTTAACTTTATGTGACGAGCTAGTTATGGCCATTTTCCCTAGTGATGGTAGCCTAGGCTAGGCTGGTTTAGCCTTCTTATTTCTTGATTATCTCCAGCTTCGTTTCCCTGTAAATCATTCTCTTACTTCCCTCTTTAATATCAGTTGTTTTATTGGGACCTATGGGTCACCCATTCAAGTTTGAACTAAGCAGTAAAATGCACAATAAATAGTTATTTTAAACACTCAGACGCCATCCAGCCCGTCGAATGCCGCCATTTTGACAGTGATGCCGACCAATAGCAGAGCAGTATCTTAGGGAATCGTGACGCAGACCAATAGCAGACCAGCATCTGAGTGACGCGTTGCAGCGCAGGCAGTTAGACGGCATCAGAAAATAAGAGCAATTACCTAAATACGCCTGAAGATGGAGACAAAACAACACAAATACAACCAACCCCTACGGTCATGACAGTTTTTTTTTTGTCGTAAAGTGGAAAAAATACCGTAAAGATTGGACAAAAAAACGTCGCATTAGAAGACATTCAGAAATGCTCTATGGATGTCCATGGTTTCAACATCTCTCTATCTTTTTCAGATGTGATCTTTGTATCAGCGGCAGGCAGTATGCTCTGTCAGATCACCAACTCCTTGCTGCTGCTTCCCGTGTCTGTGGCAAGGCCTTTGCTAAGCTACCTTCTTGATTTGTTCCCTCCACTGGACCGGCTAAACAGGCTGTTGCCTGCTGCCTTCCCTCTGGAAGACCAGGAGTTGCAATGGCCTCTTCATGGTGCGAAATTTAGTTCCTATGTTGTCATTGTCGGTACACACCAGCAAAACCAAGTGCTGTGTGAAAAGCTTAAGTCATGGTCATCTTTGTCAGCCGAAGGAAAAGTATCAATGTTGAAATATATAGATAAGACATTTTATGTCATTTTTCTATTCAACACGACTTTACCTACTCCACTTTCTTAGGTATGTCAGACTTCGCAGATCCAGGTTCAGGAATGTCTCTCCCGCACCCAGCAATGTCCTGGGTGTGGCTTGTTGACTTGGAGAGGACCGTAGCCTTGCTTGTAGGCCGTTGTCTTGGTGGGATGCTGCAGGGAGCCCCTGCCTCTCTGGAGGAGCAGGATACTGGTTACTGGCTCAAAACCCCTCTTCTCAGCAATGGCTTGGAGATGGACATCCCACAGCTAGGTAATGACGTATCATATTTAACTACATAAATCTTCTTGATTTGTAGTCATCCTCTTGTCTTTTAGCCACATTTAATATTTTTTGTAAACATCAGTTAAGATGATTTTCTTTTTAAATCACTTTTATTTTTAAGATGCTTCTATCAGCTCATTACTGGAGGCTGCACTGTCGGATAATGAAGAACAGAAGCCTTTTGACTGCACGGTGCATCCTAACTTAAGTATCCTGATAGATTTGGCTTTAGGATCTTCCAAAGAACCTGCCAACAATCTCTGGAACACCATGCAAGACTACGCCATCAGCAAAGGTCCGTCTTAGATTAGCCTCAGTTTGCCACTGCTAAAATCAGCCACATCCTCAATTGAACATACTATGCAAGTCTATAACTTCAATAAAATTTTTAATAAATGTATTTATTATTGTTCAGTTTATGTGTTGTTTGATCATGTCTGATGTTACATAGCAACATTTTTCAAAGCCCTTGCTGCTAGCTAATAGTCTGGGTCTTGTCGACTTCTTATACTTCTCTGTTCTCAGCTGGGAAGGTGAAAATGCTCTCATACTGCGGAGCTTTTTTGTAAGCTCAATTTGCCATATTTCTTTCATTTCTCTGTATTTGGCGTAGTTAAATGAGCTGTAGCCACAGTTTTTGCAGAACTTGGGAGGAGGAGGTTTGCTAAAGAATTCACTTCAATATGGTGGGCTTGCTGCATTTAAAATTCAAAATTATATTCTTAAGCTCATGGCTGCATTTTGGCTAGACACACAAATGTGGTGCCATAACACAAGTTTGTGTGTTAGTGTTGTGATTTTGGGTTTCCATACATGTATCGTAACAGACTTAGTCTGTCTGGAAAGTATTGAGATTCCTTTAAAATTTTCAGTGCCATTGCAGCCATTTCCCATAATCAAGAAAAGTTCATTTTATTTCCCACAAATGTGCACTCGGCACCCCATCTTGACAGGAAAAAACTGAAATGTAGAAATCTTTGCAAATGTATTAAAAAGAAAAAGTGAATTATCACAGTCAAGTATTCGGTCGCTTAGTATTGAATAGAAGCACTTTTTTGGAGCTAGTTCAGCCGTGAATCTTCTTGGAACAATACTAATTTTTCGCACCTGTATCTCAAGATTTTCTGCCATTCTTCCACGCCAGTCCTCTCCAGTACTGTTAGATTGGATGGTCAACATTAGTGAACAGTCATTTTCAGGTCTTTCCAAAGATGCTCAATTGGGTTTAGGTCATTGCTAAGGTTAGGCCAGAAGAACGGTCACATAGTCACACTTTTAATATTTTAGCTGTGTGCTTAGTGTAAATGTCCTTTTGAATGGTGAACCTTTGGCCCAATCTGATGTTCTGAGCACTCTGGAGATACCTCTGTCATCGGCCACATTCATCTTCCCTACGATTGCTGTTGCTGCAGCTGATAAACACCCCAAAACACGGTCTCAACCACCACATGGATAGCAAGTGAGATAAATGTCACTGCAAAGGATCTGAATACTTATGACCATGTGATATTCTTTTTTTTTTTTTTAATTTGCAAAAAAAAAAAAAAAAAAAATTCTGTATTTTTTTCTGTCAAGATGAGTGTGTGCTGAGTGTACATTACTGAGACATGAAACTTTTTTGATTTTGGCAAATGACTGCAATGACACAAAGAGTGAAAATTTTAAAGGAGTCTGAAAATGTTTTATACTCAATGTAAAAGAAAAAAAATCAGAAGTGTGGATCCAACTGTTACCTTTTTGCGTTCTTCAGTAACCAAAATGTAGCCCTCAATTTCATAAGGTTGGTGTCCTATTTTGAAATGAACTACAATTAAGCGGCTAGAAAATGACCTGAAAATAGTGTGCTGACTAAATTGTGCATTATTTTGCAGATTGGGACAACACCTCTCTTGGTAACGAGTCCCTTTTAGATACCGTTTCCAGGTTTGTTTTAGCAGCCTTATTGAAGCACACTGGTTTGCTGAAACAAGCATATGGAGATGGAAGGTACTAAGATTATTTTAAAAGCAAGCCCATATTAAATATCTTTGGTCAAATTCTCATCTATTGTTTTTCCTTTAGAGACCATCCCCCTAAGTCCTTGGCAGAGGTCTACCGCAGCGTTTATCTGGTACGAAATCGCTTGCTAGCATGTAAGAATATGGACTTCATTCAGACGCGATCTTCATCCCGGGAGAGAAGAGTAAGTAACCACTACGCCATCTTTGCATGGTGTATTTCTCACGTGAGGGCTCTGCAATTTCAGGATTTTTAGCGAGCCTCAGGTTTATTCTGTTAAGGCTCTAATGCCTTGTTTTGTGTGAGTTCACAGTTAATTTATTGAAACAATGAAAATTAATACGTTGTCAATATGGTAAGATTTCAGACAATCAGGATTCTTTAGACATGGATCCACAAGAACATTCATTTACCCGCACCATTGATGAGGAGGCTGAATTGGAAGAGAGAGCTGACCGTGAGAGAGAAGAGGGCCATCAGGAGCAAGATGATGAAGAGGAAGACCGGGAACATGAAGTCATGACAGCTGGAAGTAAGTCCCAGCACGCATCGGTAGGACTCGATTTTAAAAAAATAACTAAATAATGATTACAGGTTTTGAAATGATTTAATCTTGATTAATCACATCTTAATCATAAGGGTACGAAAACAAATTCTTTAATTTGTTTATTTTTAAATGTAATTTAGTGAACAATAGAAACTCATACATCCATTGCATTTTGTACAAAACTAGAAAGAATAGATTTTAAATTTTATAATTGAACAGATCAAAAGTTGAAGTTGCGTTTTAGGATATTTTTTTGGTAACAGCAAAGACTCAATGGTTTTTGGATGGCAGTTGAAAAGTTCTAGCTCATGTTATTGCACCTTTTCTTATCTTTGTATCTTCTGCCACTAATAGTGGCCTACAGTTCCAAGCATTCTACTTTGTGAGTGAATGATATTGTGTTCGTCTAAAATGGGTGTACTAGTTTTGTGTACTTGTTCGGTTGATCCCTTTGATTGATTGAACAGGAATGCTCACACTACCAGCTCCATTGGTCTCTGTGCTTGTTGTGACATGATGTGCATAGAGATTGCACTTGACATAGATCGAAATAGAAGTTGAAATTTCAGAGGTGGGGATTTTACAGTTCTTTGCTGATCTGTCAATTACATTTCGTCGGCACCCTGGGGCCTTTTCCATCTCCGTCAGTCCGTCTTTTTTTTAAGTTGAAGTGTCTTTGGCATAAGCAGACTGGTGACCAAACTTGGTCCTCGAGGGCTGCTTTCTTGCATGTTTTGCAGGTTGATTCAAATGATTAGCTCAGCAGAAGCCTGGTGATAACCATCCTGACCATTTGACTCAGATTTGTCCGGGGAAAAAATCTGGATGTCTTGCATGTTGCAAGACATAGCAGGAGAGTCCACCCCCTGCTATTAAGTCATTGTAATGTGTGATATGATAAAATTTCAGCATCCTTATGCTCATAAAATCAGCTTCCAGTTAGCCCTGCTTGCTGGCATGCTACTTCATCTAATTGTGTCCAATACTCCCCTTCACATATTCAATCCCACGAGTCAGCAAAGTTATGGAGGATTTGCCGGTGACAGCTGATAATTACAACGGATGTAAGCAACAGCCAAAGACTGTCATTCTTAGTTCGTTGCTTCTCGACATTTGGTGGTCCGGCGGAAAATGGGCATCTGTCAGTGACAGACCGATGGACAGATTGCCCACATCAGTGAGATATATCAATGTGCTGTAGCTGCTACAGTACGTTCGTCGGGGCAATGTTTCAATTAAAGGCAATGCATGAAAAGTGAAAGCAAATCACAACTTCCCCATTTTTAAAACTGCTTTCAAGAGATTTACTTTTTTGCTAAAGCTGCTACATGTTCTATTAAAGAGTAACATTTGAAAAAAAAATGACAGAAATTGAGCATGTTGGCTTAAATAGGCTAATAGATGCTGCTTTTCCTCTAACCTAATTTTGTGTGTGTGCGTTTCTCACAGAAATTTTTCAGTGTTTCCTCTCAGCACGAGAAGTAGCGCGTAGTCGGGACAGAGAGAGGGCTGCCAGCGTTGGACTTGGCTCCAGCCTGGTTTTGAGGAGCGGAGGAACAGGAAGCATTGGAGGAGGAGAGGAGGATACAATTCTGTCTCATGAAGGAAGAAGGGGCAGTTCGATTCTCCCCGAAGGCCAGGACCTATACACAGCAGCTTGTAATTCTGTGATCCATCGCTGTGCCCTGCTAATATTGGGAGTTAGCCCTGTATTAGGTGAACTAACCAAGCAAAACCAAGACGAGGGACAAACCGCTGTTGGAACACAAGACTGTTTAAGCTTCATGACCAGGTTAGTTAACGATCAAATAAGACAAGAGTCTTGAGCAGTAACACTTTTAAGACAGCTAAATGAAATAATACAGCTTGATTAAAAAAATAAAACCTAAAACGAATGGTGGGAGGGTGTTATGTGGTGGGGGTTAAGGTGGGCTTTGTTAGAGTGTTAGCTCTTTGAGTAATAATTCTTGTGTTTCTTTCATGTGTTCAAATACTTATGAACTCCACTTAAATATAAATTTTTGAAAAATAATCATATAATGTGATTTTTTTTTATTTAATTTTATTTTTTTTAGATTATGTCTATTGCATCTATGATGAAAATTTCAGACCTCTCCTTGATTTCTAAGTGGGAAAACTTTCAAAATTGCAGGATGATCAACTACTTCTGGAACTCAATGTATATTTTCAACTAATAGTCTAACACATTGTGTGTGTTTCTTGCACTTTCTCCCATTGAAGAAAATGATTTTCAAAACTTCTGAAATATATTGTATGTATGGCATAGCTGTTTTTTGTGTTTTCAGGAGTGAGAGTCTGAGTGCTGAGAGCCGCTCAGTGCAAAGCAGTCCTAGTTTCAGGCTGATGAAATCAAGGAGTGAATCTGACCTTTCCCAACCTGAATCTGATGACGAGGGATATAATCTGGTACATCAAATTTTGTCATACAATACTTAGATAATGTACATGATACTAACGTACTGTTCTTATACTTAATCTCTTGATATTCTCTTGTGTTAGTATTCACATACGTGTTTCTTTACATACTGCAATATAGGGCTGAAACTAATCATTATTTAGATTGATTGATTCAACTTTTTATTCAAAAATAGGACTGCTTTTTCAAATTGACAGTACATAAAGTACAGTGGGCCCCCGTGTTACGAGATTCCATTCCGTGGTTGGGCTCGTAAGGCGAATTCACCGTATGGCGGGCAATCCAAACCTATGTGGAATAGCTAATGCGTTTAGAACCCCAGGTAAAAAGATAAAAATTGTACATACATATTAAAAATTGCTACCAAAATAGTATAGTAATTGCTACATATATATAAGATACATGTATACAATCAGAAAACATCATAAATAAAAAATATAGAAAGGATTTATTTACCTTTGAAACGGCCGAAAGCGTCCGTAAAACCCATTGCTTCAATTCTAACGCACCCCTAAATTTTTGTAAAATTCTGGAAATTCATGCCTGTTTACGACTTAAAAATAGAAAAACGTGTGCCTAATAAAGGGCATTTTTGCCTGTCTAGACTATTGGCCGAAAGCAGGCACTGTGCCCACTAAAGGGTTAAACAATGAGTCTAAATAACTGGTTATCACAATATTTATTGTTGAATTTGGTCTTTTTTTTTTTTTTAACAATAATTGCACCTTTAATTCAGTATCATGTTTCTTTTTTCAGAGTGGAAGGAGAAATGTTGACCTGGATTTGGCATTCTCTCACAAAAAGAGAGGTAAAGAAAAGCTTTACCTTTTAAAAATCTCTGAAATACTGTTGCTGTCATCTTCTCCAGCTTGCTAACAAACCTTAATGTTTTACATAATGCTACCTAACTGTACCAAATGGAATTCAGATTCAAAATAGAAAGCATCTGTTATGTTTTATCCAGTAGTAGTCATTAATCCAGCAATGGCTCCTGTATGCGTACTACTGGCCCAACTACGCTTAGTTCACATCTGAACAATTCTGACCACATGGGAGGCAATAAAAAATTTAAAATTTGAAAACATGAATGGGTTAGTAAAAGGATCTAATGTTGCAAATTAGCATTATGTATTCCTAGTTACTTTTGTCTGTTTGTCTTTTGATTCTGACATGGATAGTTTATTTGCTACTTTTGGGCCAGTTGAGCCCCAAACACAAGAGGAGCTGCAAGCACGTATACGATGGCATGTTTCTTTCTCTAAATAACTTGAGTCTTCATCTCTGTGATGCACCTCACATTCATTTAACATTTTCAGTTATAGCCAAACTATTTTCAGTAATAGTTGTAAAATGGGTGGCATGGCGCTGGTGGTCATCTTGTGCAACCTGAAGTTTGTGGGTTCGCTGCCTTTGTGACCATGTCCAAGTTCATTAGGAAAATACTTGCATCTGAATCATTAGTAGGTGAATGAAAGATGCACTTTGATATCCTTTGAAGATCCGCCTTGTTTTTCTCTGATAAAGAAACTTCAACTTGATAGATTTATGTTTTCTTTCAAAATCTGGCAGTGGCATAATGGCAATATTGAGCATAACTTTCATCCATCCATGCGGCTGTCTGTCCGCTCACACATCCGCCTGTCCATCCATCTTCTTATTCTCATGAGGGTTGTTCTGAGTCCTATACCAGCTGTCCTTGGGGAGTAAGCGTGCCCCACATAATTGCTCTGGGTTTAAAATTTATAACGTGGAATCTTTTCTCTTTCCTGGGGTTGGAGTTTGCAAAAATCAAGTGAGAGGGACTGCTCGAATTAAATAAAGCCTGCGCTGTATTAGCACATAATTTTTGGTGAGTTTTTTATCACGTTTGTTTGTTTGTTTTCTTGCCTCGGATGTTATAAACAACCTACAACATCAACTTCAACCTGCTGCACATTGGGGAGTGGAGAACTGTGTGTGTCTGAGTGTTCGGCTGATGAGTGTTCGGCTTCTCAATTTTCTGTTGTGAATGGTACATTCTCAGGTCAAATAATTTGAAAATGGGGGGGCAAACTAATGGACACCCTCAGCTTTTTTCTACTTTCACACAGATGGGGTGCCGAGGGTTTCGGACATACTTTTAACACTGCCGTCATTTGCTAGCTCAACTCGGCCATCCTAAACTTTCCAGGTTTGTCAACAAATAGGCAGGTGTGGCGAATGGCGAATATAAAGTGCACATAATAGATAAAGTCACAATTAACATCAAACTAATGAAAGCCCTCCCTCAGCTTATTTCTCTCTTCTTACAGATGCGATGTTGGGAGTTTCAAACATAATTTTGAGGCTGCTGCCATTTTCGAGCTCCTCTGGTTTATAACAAATAGGTCGAGAATCCATTCCTTGTCGGTTTGGCTGGAAAGTAGTGCTCGAAGTCTTTACCATGAGAAATCACTATTTCAAGTAGGACTCCTGGTATTGCCTGTTAAAAGCTTTCTTTTTCTTTGAAGTTTTAGACTCATCACCTGTCTCCTGACTGGACTTTTTCCCTTTACCAAAGACATCTTACTCATTTTACTTTTTTGTGAGTGAAATTTGACAGTGACAGAAATGAATCCAAGAAATCCAGCCAATTTTTAAATTAAAAGGTTTTTCAAAACAAAATATCTTTCAATCGCGGATCATATATACAACGGAAATACAATGATCCCTAGTTTTTCAAGGTTACCCGGGACAGGAACCGTGATAAGGCGGCTGAAAGATCGTGAAAGACAAAAGAAAGCTTTGGAATCCTCTTTGTATTTGGAATTTTAAGTGTAAACCCTGCTTTTTAATTAAGTTTGGTAAGCTCCTTGTTACTTGCTATTAATTGGACAGCCGAGGAACTGCTCACCGTGATAGAGAAGCGAAGCAAAGGCATACCAGTACATTTACTGTATAAGGTTTAATAATTTGAGATTTAAGTAAATATGTGTCCGGCAATAGTAGTTCGACGTCCAAGGAGTGCCAGTGGCAAATGCATTTACAGATACCTCGCCAATCTGGCATGCAGGAAACCTTCACACGATAGGGGAGGTGCGAAGTAGCGAGGGATTACTGTAGTTCCTTATTTCAGGTGGGGCCCATGCGGCCCAGCACTAGTTAATCCATGTACCGGACAGTGGACCAGTAGTCGGGGACCTCTGGTTTACAGTGTTAAAACTGGTAGCGCAATTTGAATGTGGGTCTCACATTACTAATCCTTCCCCCTACTCTTTGAACAATGCCGCAAGCCTCTACCTTACAAAATCTGGCCATTCATAATATAAGCGTGTTCTCATGATTCATTTTCACGAACATATATTTCACAAAAAAAAAAATACTGAGCTGACATTCGCAAATTACACAACACAATTTTAGCCATGGTTGTATGTTGATATCATGAGTTAATCCAAATGGAATGTTACTATAACACTAGGTGTTCTCAGTTTGAAGTTTTGTCCTGTAAAATCAATGCAAACCCAAGAAGGTGATAAATCTACATGTTGAACAGAAATGTTACTAATTCCACTTTGTCTCGGAGTCCTCTTACTTGCTGCTGGTTCATTCTGTTTCACCATAACCAATTGTATCCCTATTTGTTGGCAAAGGAGGGCAATAATTTATTTTCCAGCATTGAGATATTCTATTAGATCTCTATACGTCATAAGACGGATACCTGTATGTTTTTGTTTTAGCATGGTTGCAGCGGCAGGCGAAGGTACAATGAAGAGCTTTGATAAGATTATTGTGTAATCGTCAACATGTTAAATCGACACGTTAAACTGATTCTGTAATCGACTCACCTGAATAGTAGTGATCCTGAGCTGCAACGATTAATTGATTAAGCTGCCAATTAGTTCTCAAATTATTTGATAACCATTTTTACCATTTTCAAACATCTTTGGAACATCCTTGGCATTCTAGCCTCTGTAATCGACTCACCTGAATAGTAGTGATTCTGAGCTGCAACGATTGATTAATCTGCCAATTAGTTCTCAAATTATTTGATAACCATTTTTACCATTTTCAAACATCTTTGGAACATCCTTGGCATTCTAGCCTCTTGGTGCACAACAGCTGTTTACCACTGTTAAAGTTGGACATTTTCTTCGAATTAGTGATAGTGTACCCTGCCAAAATGGTGTTCTTTTCAATTGGCATAATGCATTGTGGATGATAGTGTACTCTGCCAAAATGGTGTTCTTTTCATTTGGCATAGTGCATTGTGGAATGCGTTTCATCAATGTCCGGAGTTCTATAATTTAAACAAAGTCACATCTCAGCATGAGGGAGGGGGGAGGAGAGGAGAGTGTGCCTGTTATGAGTCTACCCGCGAGTGCGCGGCAAATTAGTCCTGCTTCTATCTGTAAATGGTTGTTATTCCTGGGACACTCATAGAAGTAGTTTTTCAAAGAGTTTTTTTTTTTTTTTAATCTTTTGATGGCTTCTGAAATTACTTGTCTTATATACCATGTCCTCTGACCAAAGAAAATGGTTTGACATGGTGACAGAGCCACAGGCAGGTGGATCAGATTTTTATGAAAATACAATTTCCTATGGGCTTTTAACAAAGATGTTTTTTTCATCATCAAACTGTGTGGCCATTTCCCCGCATACCCCACAGAACAGTACCGGTTTGCACTGGTGGATGGAGTCCGCTGCTGTATTGCATTCCAGTGCATTCTGTTTTTTGCCGTTATTAGAAATTAAGTGCACCCATTACAAATAATGTCATTTTGGCTGATGAAGGCATGTGCTGGCATGAACAACCAGAATTTGGGTGTATGCTGAATTTTGTCCTCTGAAAAAATAATGCTTTGCGCTGTATGTGCTAATAACAATCATGTCATCCATTGATGAAATCATTGTATTTTCTTCTGAAACCATATCGCTTCTCGTAATATCCTCAGGTCTACTTCATGCCTCTCCAGACTCATTGGCCGAGTCTTGGTTTCGTGCCAAACTGAGCCGTCAGCGTAGCTACAGCTCCGCATACTCATATGAAGAATCAGAACAGGACCTGAATCGCTCGATTGGTATTCATGCTCTCATTGATAATATGATCAGCTTCATCAGCGGTGATGTTGGCCTGACTCCCGCCTTCAAAGAACCAGAAGAAGGCATGTCAACAAGTCCACAGGCCATTATCCAGGCCATGGAACAGCAACAAAGCAGGGCGGAGGTGAGAGGTTGGCAATGTTTGTGCAATGCTGGAGCATACCACGTCACACAACATATTATAGACAAACACTATATACTATGCATAGTGTTCACTGCCCAGCCACATTTTACCGCTAATGGTAAGATGGCATTTTTTTGTTTTTGTTTGCTTATGCTAATTAATTTTGGGTTTGCAAACATCAACTCCATCCATCCAACAGCTCTTGATTGCACTTATTCTATTAGGATCGTGAGCAAGCCGGAGTCCATCCTTGTGGGATTAAGTTGAAATGATCGGGCAAAGATCACACGAGCATGGGGAGAACATGTAAACTCTACATAGGAAAAACCGCAGCCCAGATTCAAACCTTAAATCTCAGAAATTTGAGGCAGACATGGTAACCAATTGTTCACAGTGCTCAACACTTCACGTTACTATATGTGTGTGTCTTTGTGCACGATGACTAAAAGTTTTAAAGAATTAGCTATATATGTCAACATAGCATTTGTCTTTGAAATTGCACGAAATTAGTGGAAATTTTCTCATTTTTTAGTTTGTAATTTCCAGTTGCTGATTGGAAATAACCTCGAAGAGAGCAGCTGATACTTGTATCAGATGCCATGGCGAGTACTGATACCAAGCATCTTACTTGACTTGGCAGCCAATACCATACTTATGATATTTGGAATGTGAACTTGTCCATCCCTAGTTTGTGTTCTCATTTCACAGGACTCTTGGGTCCTGTTTGAATGAGTTTACATGGGAGACATTTGCAACTGCTGCCAGTTTCTCCTCTCGAATGACTTGACTGCTTTCATTGGCACACTTTTTTCTATGGAGACCGTGTTAACAGATGTGCATTTATTGAGCATTGGAAACATACAATTTGAGAGTATACCATATATCCTATTGTGAAATACTGAGCAATGGTAAAAAGAAATCCAGTCAAAAAAAAAAATATATATATATATTGCATAGGTTTTTTTTTTTTTTTTATACCGCTTCTCATGACACTCAAAGATGCTGTAACCAGTGGTGGTAAACTACGTTATGTAGCCACAGCTGCACTTGGGCAGGCTGACAGAGGCGAAGCCGCAATATTGTGCCTACGGCCCTTGTGACCAGCCACTGGAGGCAATGTAGGTCAAGTGTCTTGCCCAAGGACACAACAGCACGTGACAGAGCGGGACTCGAACAGTCGACCCTTCGGTTAGTAGACACCCCCCTCTACTGCCTGAGATGCCACACAGCTATTTATAGTATGTTTTGTACTTTTGTCAAATTGAGCCAATTAAAAGTTTAAAAAATTGTTTAACTTGTCAAACGTAGCTTTTTCATGAGACCTCTATTTGACTGTGTCCTTCTTTCTGTTGCAATGTTTTGTATCTGCAGTTGAGGTTAGAAGCTCTTCATCAAATTGTGGTGTTGATTGCTGGTATGGAAGAGAAAGGCTGTCTTCCCGGAAATACAGATCGACCATGCAGTGCCTTCCAATCCTCCTCCCTACTCACCTCTGTCAGATTGCAGTTCCTTGCTGGTTGTTTTGACCTAGGCACCATTGGCAATGGAGGGCTTAAGCGAGAGAGTGTGCAACTCCATCATTATCAGGTATGATTTTTGGCAATCGGACTGTGATCGGAGTTATTTTGTTATTTTATTAATTTATTTTTGTTTTGTAGAGAGCTTCATTGTATGATATGATACACCACAATTATCGTATTTAGCTGGATTCTGATTTGAAAACTATTAGAATAGAATGCCTTTTTTGTTCACATTATAAAAACTTGTGTTGTCATTCTTTAAAGGATGGTGTAAAAACGGCAAAGAGAAGCCTCCAGTTGGAAATCCAGACAGCAGTTCATAAGATTTACCAACAACTATCTGTAACACTGGAGCGAGCATTGCAGGCAAACAAACATCATATAGGTAAGATGTTGTGCTACTGGCGGTCTGTGGATAAGTGCCCTCCCACAGAGTGGCTCCTTGATAGATTTAAATTTTACAAAAAAAATCTCTGGGAGTGGACAATTTTGAAACATACTTGTAACATATAGATTGACCTATTTGTAGATTTTTTTTTAAAACATTTTATTTTGTTTTAAAAGTTTAAAAGAAATGCAAGACTGATTGTTTAGACGTAATACAACACTGACGAAAGCCGAATATCTGATCATGGCCCACATGATGATCTCTGCCCATTGTGAATCTCCTTGATGTGATGGAAGGATTTTACCTACGCTGAGCAGTAGCATGACAAAGCTAGATACTAACGTGAATTCAAGTGTAGTGTTCTACTCTCTGTCACTGAAGCGATCAGGAAGCTTTCTATGTCCACACAAAAACAAGCAATGACTACAGTATTAGTATTGCTTTCACGCTTTCCACTGCAGCGGATGTAGAATTTTTTTCAGGGGAAACTACATTTCCACAACACCAGCAACATGCGACAAGAGCAACTGGCTTGGTTGCTCACAAACAATAACTGACACTGCAAAAAATACAAAACCTAAACTAAAAAAGCATAGGGCAGTGCATGCTCAAAAACCAGGTTGAATACGGCTTGGATTTTGCTGCTATTGAACCTTGCAGAGGCTTAAGGCTAAAGCAGAATTGCTCAAATAGTGGGGCAGGCCCCCCTGCGGGGGCGCGGATCACCCCAGGTAAAAGGCTTTGTTTTTGTCATGTGAAGTCTAATTGCAATAAAAAGACATTTCTTTTTTTTTTTCTTTTTCAGTTTCAGGCACTTTGATGCACTTATTTTTTTCTGATTTAGACTAAGCTGTAATTCATATAAATACTGTTTAAAAAAACAGTTGTTGAAAGTTGGTATTGCTTTTTTATTTATTAATATTAAAGGATACAGGTGTAGGCATACATGAGATGTATGTAACCCCACTTCCAAGCCTGACTCCAGAGGGGGGGCCCCTGTGACCTGGGTCCGGGAAAGGGAAAACCAGATCCAAACGTCTTCTTTATCATGAGGGGTCTGTTAGTCGAGCTTAGTCTGGAACCTCACCTAGGACCTGTTATGGGTGACTGGAGCAGGGGCATAAAGCACTCGACAGCTTAGCCCCTATGATCACTTGAACACGCAAACACCTGAACCATGGCTCATGGAGAGGTTATTTCATATATATGTGTGTGTGTGTGTGTGTGTGTGTGTGTGTATTGTGGTCGCGATTATAATTCGATTAATCGTGTAGCCCTAACTCAAACCCATTTAGTGCATTGATGAGTTGGAATTTTATTTATGTTTTTAAGTGCCCCTATACTGATCAGTCAAAATCTCGCTTTACATGAAACTGGTATCTGGAGCAAGAAAAGAAATTATGGACCACTCATGTAGATCAGGACCCAACCAAAATGATCAAAGTATTTTTTTTTTCCCCAACTCAGAAGCCCAGCAGCGTCTTCTGCTGGTAACTGTGTTTGCGCTGAGTGTGCGGTACCAGCCAGTAGACGTCTCCCTGGCCATCTCCAGCGGGCTGCTCAATGTGCTGTCTCAGCTATGTGGCACAGACACCATGTTAGGACAGCCCCTCCAACTGCTACACAAACCAGGAGTTTCCCAGCTCAGCACTGCTCTGAAGGTGGCGTCTACACGGTTGCTCCAGATACTGGCCATCAGCACTGGGTAGTTTGTACTATAAAGAAGCAACAGAATAGAGTTGCCTAGGAGGAGTTTCCAGTTTCAATAACATGTTTGCTTTTACAGGACATATGCAGACAAATTGAGTCCCAAGGTTGTCCAATCATTGCTAGACCTTCTCTGCAGCCAACTGAAGAACCTTCTATCTCAGGCAGGGGTTAGTGTCCTATCTTCTGGAAAAGACTGTGAAGAAACCAAACAAGAAGAATCTTCTGACTTGGAAAAGAAAGACTTCAGAGGTGACCAAATATTTACAATTGAAACCAGATGTATACTCTATATAAAAATGGCACACTTTTTTCTTAGTCTGACATGAAGTCAACCTTTTGTTAATGGAGAAAATTGTAATGCCAAAATTATTCCTGTTTTAATGTCTGAAGCTTGTATAAAGTATGATTACTATGCTTTTAAACAGTTTGATAAACCCCAGATGATGTCAAGTCTGAAAGCTTCTGATGAGTTTATTTATTGTTTTTCCTATATTATTTGAATTAGACACACACCTATCGATGTATTTGAAGGCAAACTAACGCACTTTTGTGTTTCTGTAACATTGTTGAAAATTCAAAACAAATCAGCCAAGATATAAGGAAGAAAATGTGAACTTGCACAAGTCTGGTTCATCCTGGGGTTCAATTTCTTATGACTGAAAGTGCCATGTGCAAACTAGGACAGTATTGTGAGAAGCTACTGGAAGAATATACAGTGGTACCTCTACTTATGAACATCTCTTGTCATGAAAAATTCAGGTAACAAAGTGCCTCTGTGGGGAAAAACATTGTCTCTAGTTACGAAAGAAAATCCAAGATATGAATGGTGACACTGTTGCCGTATAATAATGAGACTTGAGACATCAGCGCTCAAGCAAGACTGTAATGTTATACGTAATCACGACCCGCAATGTCTTTGTTACAGTTTTGATGCATTTTTATCATTTATTAATGTGCCAGCTGAGCTTGATGCCAGCTGAGCTTGTCCACTAATGAGACACAGTTTTGTGCACTTTTTTACTGTGGTCTTGTACTTTTCGTCTTTACACGCTTCAGCCACACATCCACCAACAGTTCACACCACAGAACTAAGCTAAGTATTGACATTGTACATATGCACATTAAAACACATACCTAACATACCACTTCGGGCTGTTGTGTATGACATTAGCGTGGTTAGCTCTTAAGCTAGTGGGCTGAATTATGTCACACAGGAAGCACTTCGCATGGCCCCAAACTAAACTTAAGTAAAACTTACATGCTCAAAATGATCCAAAAATAAATATTATTAATCCCACGACTTGTGAATGATTCCTAGATCATTGCAATTGTAAAATAAAAACATACAAATTAAACCGTCTAAAGCAGTGGTCCCCAACCACCGGTACCGGTCCGCGGATCAACTGGTACCGTTTGTGCTTGATCTTTGATCTTTTGATCTCTGTTTTTTTTTCTCTGGCCGCTGTTGATATTACATCCATAGTGAGAAGGATGATGTGGTTTTTAGAGCAGCCAGCACCCCCCGGCCCCCCGGCTTATTATTTTTTACGGAAAAATATTATGCACGATTATTATGCACTATTATGTATTATTATGCATGTAATTGTAATCAGTATTTGCTACAGTGTTTTTTAAAGCATTTTTATAATTTATTAATGTTATTTAAAGGGTTTAGGACCATTTGGAGGGCTTGGAAGTGATTAGGGTAAAAAGTGGCTCTACGAGTACTTACGAAAAATTCATATTATGACATGACTCCTGGAACTAATTAATTACGTAAGTAGAGGTAACACTGTATAAAAGAAATGTAGCGCAGAAGTTTGATCTGATTTCATGACAGACAGAAAGAACAGAAGCATATGAGCCCATTTTTCGGGTATTTTCTGGTTTTATTTGTATGTATGAGGAATTCGTTTCAAAACCCAACCATAATAACTTACAATGTTTAGTGTAATGATTAGGGCATATTTTGTTGAAGGTAGTTATGTTGTTTTTCAGCTATACTACGCAAACGACACACTGCTGAGCTGCACTTGGGAGACTTTCTAGTATTCCTAAGGAGAGTAGTGTCCTCTAAAGCCATTCAGTCGAAAATGGCCTCCCCAAAATGGACTGAAGTGCTTCTTAATATTGCTGCACAGAAATGCTGCTCTGGTAAGGTGATCTCTTGTTGTTCAATAGTTTTTAAATTGCTCATGACTTTAATAAAGCATTATGGCTTTTCAAATCTAGGGGTCCCTCTGGTGGGGAACCTAAGAACTCGGCTTTTAGCACTTCATGTTTTGGAAGCTGTTTTACCTGCATGTGAGGCCAATATGGAGGATGAACAAATGACACAGGTATACAAGCCCTTAAGAACAGGAAAACTTATTATCTTGATCTTAAACACTGTTCTCACAAACAGCACTCTGTTTAGTTTGAAGTTCTTCATAATGCTATTTAATTGATATTTAAGTGTTCATTAAAACTTCCCTCGTGAAAGCAAGTAGAGGTGATAGTTTTGCATGTTGTTTAAAAACACACACACACTACTGATATTATAATATTCCCTTTCAGGTTGTTGAGCGTCTATTCTCTCTGTTGTCTGACTGCATGTGGGAAGCTCCCATTGCCCAAGCCAGGCACTCTGTCCAGATTAAAGAAAAAATACATGAACTAAAACTGCAGGTTGGAAACAAAGCACAGTTATCTCCACTAAGTGGATAGTGTCTATTTCTTGGTGGCTCTGACAGAGCTTTGATTGATAGGGGGAGGCTGAAGAAGAAGAGGACAACCTTCCCGTCCAAGAAGTGTCCTTTGACCCAGAGAAGGCTCAGTGTTGTGTGGTGGAAAATGTACAAGGGCTGACACATGGCAGTGGGGGTAAAGGATATGGCTTGGCCTCCACTGGAATCTCTTCTGGTTGCTATCAGTGGAAGGTACAACTCTATGATTTTCCCTTAAATCATTAAAATCATTCATTTAAAGTGTATAGAAATGTTATTGGATCACACAAAGTATTTGTGTTGGGAAGAACGTGTTCTATTCAAACAATGACACATCAGCGTTTGTGCCTAAATCCCATCTACCATCAGCAGAACAATGCTGTGTGTAGTGGGTGTGTTTTTGCTTCAGTTTATGCAAAAAGCCACACATACACATATTTGAGGCACCCCATAGTCCGTGAATATGAATTAACGTTTGAATTTGTCATAAGATAAACACAATAATACTGTATAGCATATATTCCAAATGGATCAAAACACAGTGAATCCAAAACATCAACCACCTTGTCTCTGTAAATGCACACATTTGACCCTAATTACTGCACTGTAGGGTTTAGCAACTCCAGTCCTCAATGGCGCTAGCCTGCATGATTTATCCATATTTTCTTCCTCAATACACCTGATTCATAAAATCAATTCATAAGCAGGCTCTTCACCAGCCACGATAATTATCCAAATGAGTTGTCTATTATTAGGTGACTCTTTGGACTGATTGTTGATCTTATTTTCCCATAGTTTTACATTGTGAAGGAGAACCGTGGCAATGAGGGTACGTGTGTAGGTGTTTCACGATGGCCTGTACATGACTTCAACCATCGCACCACATCAGATATGTGGTTATATCGAGCATACAGTGGAAACCTCTATCATAATGGCGAACAAACACTGACTCTTAGCAGCTTTACCCAAGGAGACTTCATCACTTGTGTTCTTGACATGGAGGCTCGAACCATCTCGTTTGGGAAGAATGGAGAGGTAAGAGAAGTGGTAGTGGGTTCTACTCACTTATATACAAATGTTAATTAGTATCATGTTTATTTTTAAAGGAATTTAATGCAATGTTTCTGCATGTAAATATTAATGCCTGTATGTAAATGTCAGAGAAGTCTCTAAAAGAAGACTAGGACAAGCCTAGCTGATAAGCAGTAAAAAGAGTAACTCAGACCAGCCAAGATTGACTTTTCTATGCCATGGATAGGGAAAAAGCTTGGGCAAATGAACTCGTGGGTTCTCCAACGCTAATTCAACTGCCCAAGCGCCCCTGCCTGGTTTTTATTAATTCAGCAAAGCATTGCACATTACAAGACATAACAAAAAGAGCCAGTCGGGCGCCACCAACAGCTGGGCCAAGTTCCCGGCTCAACAGCTTTATCTAAGGACTGGGGTGAGATGAACTAGGACTGCCCACATGGATAGCGATGCACACTTTTCTAGACAAGAAATAAGCACATAATGATAACAACCTAATATATGATTTCCTTCGCAGTAAATTATGTAATATTTATAATAAACATGAAACTACATATGTTATGTGAAGCACCAGTTCTCTTTGTAAGGTGTACACCCTGTACAGATCCTCTTTTCTGGATTTGTTCATGTGATGATAGCAAACTGAGCTTTTAGTTACTGTGATGTAATTTGGTGGCTCCTTGAGATGGCTAAAACGGTTGGATTTTTGTGCTTAAAATATTTTCCGCGTTGAGAGGAGCCAGTTGAGGTGGCTCAGGCATCTGGTTAGGATGCCTCCCAGACGCCTCCCTGGTGAGGTGTTCCGGGCATGTTCCACCGAGAGGAGGCCCCAGGGATGACCCAAGGCACACTAGAGAGCTATGTCTCTCGCCTGGCCTGGGGATCCTCCTGTAGGAGTTGGACGAAGTGGCCGGGGGAACGGAAGTCCCCAGAGGCTGCTGTCTCCGCGACCCCACTCCCGTGAAAAAGAGTGCAACTTTCAACCACCGTGTCTTTTGGTGTTTGTGAGAAAGTGTTAAAGGACCTCTAACATATTTTATACATTACACAGTGTAATATGTGCATATAAATTGTGTACATTTGACACATTGGTGATTTAATTTCTCTTACCGTGTGACCGCCTCGCCCCCTTCGCAATGTATGATGCCGGCAGGCAACGAAATATGCATCCATCCATCATCTTGACCACTCATTCTCATGTGGCTCAGGGCTGATGGAGACTATTCCAACAGCGTGAATACCGGGGACTAAACAAGGCGCTTTATTGACATTAAAATGCAAAACGGCATCAATTAGGTACTCTTAACTAACACACCACGTCCTCCTATCAAATCAGTTCCCAGGGGTACCCAATATTCATATCAATACACCTGTGGGTAAATTATTTGCTACTGACATTGATTGTCTGGCTGTGTGCTCCCAAACACACATTTTCAGTACTTCAACATTTTCTCCACTTAAATGTTTTCCACATTAAAACATTGCAGCTAATGATTGAAACGTTGCTGTTTAATTGGCCGACTTGGTGCAAAATCTTGCCTCCTCAACTCCCAAACAAAAACGAAACTGAAAGACGTCGATTAGGTCGGTGTGTATTTTCTCTTGCACAGGTATTACGGGGATGTGTACGGGTGGTACGAATTGCTCATGTCGTCATAAGCGTGCTTCAAGCCATTTTAATCTGCATGATGTGAGAGCGCAGAATAAGCAAGGAATGCTTAAAAATTCATCAAAGAAGGAAAATAACAATTTGGGACCGTTAAGTGTTGAGTGTTGCTATTCAATTATGTTGCAGTAATTATACTCAACAATACATTCATATTACTGTATTTTCCGCACTATAAGGGGCACCCTCAATTAATGACATTTTAAAACTTTTTCCATACATAAGGTGCATCGCATTATAAGGCGCACCCTCAATTAATTAAGTTTTAAAACTTTTTCAATCACAATATAGTAATACTCAAAGTAATAATAATAGCTCAAATAATAACTCTAAACTCTCAATGGCATAATAACTCAATGTCAATATGACCAACCTTGTTCAACTGTAAACACACAAAAGAAACAGGTAAAACTTACTTTATCAGTTCATTCCCCATCTACCAATCCCAGTCTCAGTATTGATCCATATTTAAGGCGCACCTGTTTATAAGGCGCGCCATCAGCTTTTAAATAAAAAAATAAGGCTTTTAGGTGCCCCTTATAGTGTGGAAAATACGGGAATTTCATTAGCTTTGGTAACGACTGTAATAAAATATTGCAGAATTTGTGTCGTTACCTTTTTTTTAATGCCTAATCATGATTAATATATTTCTCGAGGTTTAATCTTCATCCTGCCCATTACATTAGTTTTAAACATGTTTGTTCAACTGTAAACAACAATTCATATATTATTTTTCAAGATCATGTTAGGAAAATTTAAAACATCAACCACCTTGTCTCTGTAAATGCACACATTTTGCACACAAATACTGCACTGTATGGTGTAGCAACTATTGTATTAGTCTAAAAACTTAATTGAGCACGTAACTAATTCATACAAATACATCAGGAACACCAAATTATTTTCTCCCTAACTGCTAATATGTAATTCCACAGGAACCCAAGTTAGCCTTTGAAGATGTGGATGCCACGGAACTATTCCCCTGTGTCATGTTCTATAGCAGTAACCCAGGGGAAAAGGTAAGCGAAATGTGCACACTAGAAGATTGTACATTTGAGAAAGATAACGCGTGTCACTAAATGCCAAATTATTATATATCCAATGATTCAATGCTTCCGTCATACAATTTTTATTTTCATGACTAAATTTGCCTGCATTGTTTTTGATTGTTGGTGGGGAAGTGAGGTCTGGGATTGTTATAAAGATCATGTTGGTTTGTCTTTCATATACAGTACAGTGAGATTGCGAGGTAAATAACCATATGCCCTTCTGTCTTATATTGATATATTTGCTATATGTGTATATGCAAGTGTCTTTTATTATTAAATATTGTAATTATTGAAATCTGTCTAGGTTAAGATCTGTGACATGCAGATGCGGGGTACACCTCGAGACCTTTTGCCTGGAGACCCAGTTTGTAGCCCGATGGCCACCGTCCTGGCCGAGGCCACCACACAGTTAATCCGAATCTTACACCGCACCAATGACTGGACACAACGTATTAACAAGACCATGATTGAACGTCTCCAAAAAATCAAGCCATGCTTCAGAGAGACAGCAAGTGCCTCAACCGGCAGTGGTGGTCAGAGGCTGAAAAAGAGTCGCTCAGTGCAGAGCCGTGAGGAGCATGACACTCAGCGAGAAAGCCAAGAAACACCCGTAAGGACTGAGGAAGAGAGAGGGCGCCACGGACGACAACATGGCCTAGGCGAGCTTTCGGAGCACCTCTTGTCGACACTCTGCACAGAGGTGTGGCCAGTCTTGGCTGTAATTGGGGGTGCAGATGCCGGTCTCCGTGTTGGTGGACGATGTGTTCACAAGCAGACAGGACGTCATGCAACTTTGCTTGGAGTGGTGAAAGAAGGCAGTACCTCAGCCAAGGTACAGTGGGATGAGGCTGAGATCACTATTAGGTATGTTTTTGTTTTTTGTTTTTTTTAACAGGCATACACTACAGTCATTTGTCATTTCTGTATTATTCAAGAGGACATATTAATCAAGAGCACATGATATTTTCTGTGCATAGTGGCCGCTTTCAGACGATAATCCAAACAGGCAAAAACGGCCTTTATTAGGCACATGTTTTTCTATTTTTAAGTCCTAAACAGGCAAGAATTTTCAGGATTTTAGAGAAATTTAGGGGTACATTAGAAATTAAGCACTGGCTGTTGGCCATTTTGCCTATTTAGACTATTGGCCCAAAGTGTCACCTATGCCCAGTAAAGGGTTGAGTGACCTCTCAAACATGATCAGAATTTATAGAGATCAAGCTCTATAATCTGGTAGCAACCAGCAGAAGGAACACTTTACAAAAGACTTTTAAGATAAAAACTGCTGCCCCTCATTTATTCAACAACATTGCTTTGCGAAGGAAACTTTTGAAATATATCTCCAAATTATCTTTTTTTGTAATGGGGATGTACAAACATGTTGTCTGGTGTTTAAACACTAGTTACATTTGTGTCACAAATTATTCACAATCATTTTTGACTGACAAGAAACCAAAAGCTCCTTTTGCTCTGTCTTCTCAAAGTCTGTAATCAGTGTAGACACCTTATTCAAATTCTCAAATTAATGTATGTGCCCAAAGTTTAAATTATCCGTTTGGATGAGAAATGGACAGGAAATTAGCAAGAGAAAAAACTGTTTCACGACTTCTTTTTCAGTGTTTTCAGACTAGGGACCATTCTCACAACTTTGGTAAATTTTGGTATGGGCAGCTTTTGCAAGACTGAATTTGAAATAGGCTGTTGTTAAATTTTGTGCAACTTGTGCAACTTAATGGCAAGATGTTTATCTAAAAGTTGTTGTTTTCCTGGATATTCTTTGGTTATTTTTCCTAAAACATCCATCTTTAATATTTTCTATCCTTAAGTATCTTAAGTATATCTCAAGTATTTTGAATTTTCTTCAAAGGTCACATTTTTAATGGCCGGAATAATTTATATTGAATATTACAGAATAATAGTGACATGTTCAGTGCAAAGTATGACAATGCATTTTTAATCAGGCGTGTATAAGTATACAGTAACTAACAGTTTGGCAGCTTGTTGAATGATTTGTGTATTTTTTTTTCGTGTATTTTTTTTTCTATTCAGTGCACTCTAATTGTTTCTCTTCATATTTTCTCTGTATGACACTTCCACCTTTTACCCTTCCATATCATTAATCTATTGTTATTCTAACATGCATGTAATGTGTGCCCTACAGTATCTAGACATGCCCCTCCCCTTTTCCCCCTCACTTTGCTTTTCCTTTCCTTGTCTATTTTAATTCTCTACTCACATCATTAAAGCTTCCCAACTTTCTGGTCTTCTAGTGACACTCCGTTGTACAACCTGGAACCCTGTGAGCCCCTGCCCTTTGACGTCACACGTTTCCGTGGCCTCACGGCGTCTCTCCTTTTGGATCTCACATACCTTACCAGCATCCATGAAGAAACAACTGTTAAGCTTGGTGCACGGCGCCACGAAAAGCGGCATCGCAATGCACACTCAACAGGACATGAACCATCCAGTAATGAAGACAGGGCAGAAAATGAAGTGCCCAACCATAATGAACTGAGAGATAGTGTTTACACTGGAGCAGTTCCAAATACCACGACCTGTGACTTGCGTGTGTCTCATAGTCTGGATGAGGTCAAGGCACATGTGGCACCTAAGTCAGAGAGTGACATTTTATCAGCTTGTGCTGGTGGAAAAGAGACATTGTTCCATGTTCCCGTTGAAGGGAACAGGAAGAAAGGCCATGAGCATTGCTCCCGTGGCCATGAGCCCTATTCTTCTTTTACTGTGACCCAATCGGAGATCCATGCAGTTCAGCTTTCTTATCTCTACCTGGGAGCTATGAAGACCCTCAGTGTGCTGCTTAGCTGTAGCAAGTATGCTGAGCTTCTGCTTATACCAAAGGTACTGTGGCTGTCAAAATTTACTCGCAATAGTACAACTCATTCATTTGATTGTCCAATTTTGTGGTTTATTAAAGAATTAGTTGAGTGAAACCAGTCACCTGGTCATTTTAATCATGTAAAATATAATTTAAAAAGATATGTTGATGCAAATTACAAAAGATGTCTATACAGTTTAGTATAAATGTAGATTTTTCTCGTTGACTATGAGTTTTAGAGTGACACTCCCATTCTGATTTCAAATTCAAACCTTGTATCTCTTAAGGTGTTACCTGAATTTACCGGGCACAATGCTGATGTTAATGCAACTGCCAGCGCAAGCATGACTACATCATCACCAATATGCCAAGAAGAAGTGGAGATGCGGGCTGCTCTTCAATTTCTCATGCGTCATATGGTAAAGAGAGCTGTTTTACGCTCCCCCATCAAGCGTGCTCTGGGGCTGTCAGACCTGGAGAGGGCGCAGGCCATGATCTATAAGCTTGTGGTCAATGGGCTGCTGGAGGAACCCAGTGGGACAAAAGCTAAACCTGGTGAGGGGGAAAAAAAAAACCTATACAAGCGCACAATGCATCTTTTTTCTTTTGTGTAGTTTTACTATGAAATTAGCATGACTTCAACTATTTTTGGCCATCTCGATCGGCATTAAGTTGTAAATTTTTTATTGCTAATTTGTGTGTAAACTCAAACTAACAGATGTGTCATCATGTTCTGTTTAGGTGTGAGAATTGAGCCTGAGAGTGAAGGCGAGGGTGTGGAGGGTGAACAGCTAGTACAGACACCAGTCACCACCAGCCCCTCTGCCTCTAGTACCACCTCCTTTATGAGCTCATCTCTGGAGGACACTACCACTGCAACCACACCTGTCACGGACACTGAAACTGTCCCAGCTTCAGAGTCTCCAGGAGTCATGCCCCTCAGCCTTCTCAGGTTAGGTCTTAAACTGTGCTTAGTTACTTCACAAGTCTTAATCATATGACATGATCTTTTAAGGGTTTGGAGGCTTCAATCCTCCTGGGCAATCCAAAATAGATTGTTTTAGCCTTGTTGTTTGACAGATGCCAATTCCTCATTCATGTTATGATACAGAACCCAAATCCTGTTAAGTGGTACAAGACTCCCTTTTAATGCCACCCCTACTTTGATCATAGCTTCTTTTCGCAAATGAATTCCTCACAGGTGTGGACTAGATAAGGGGTTCTCAAACATTTTGGAGTTAGGGACCTCTTTTAGAAAACACATTTTCCAAGGACTCCTATTGCAAATGTTTGCGGAAACAAAAACAAAAAAATCTTTCAAGCTAAACACAAGTGTTCTTTTTATTCACCAACATATTCAGGTTGACAACAAGTATATTTGTTACTTTTCAGCTAGACTGAAGTTTAGAAAATACAATTTGAAAATTGCATGCCTCCATATAACAAACGAGGTCAATTTCCCCCAAACAGGTTGCTGCCAATTATATACTGTAGTCAAAAACAGCATTATGAAATAAAATGCCACATTTAGCTTTGCTCGTTTCATCGCCTCATTAACAAGCAATTGTAGACACAAAACGCATTTTGACAAATTTCTAAATTATTAAATTTGTAAAAACATGTTAAAATTCTATTGAAGAGTCATGAATACTTTCACAATTTCATATAAAATGAAATTACACAAACATATGTTTTAATTAATAACCCAAATTAGTTCACAGACCCCCTGCAGTCAGGCCACGGACCCCACTTTGAGAACCACTGGACTATATCTTTGTACATTTCCATAGCTTAGAAACTTATTAGTAAAGAAAAACATAATCAGTGTTTCAAATGGCTCTAAAATCCCCCCTAATACCAGTAAAGTCACAAGAAATCAATTGCTGACACTCAAACACACACATGCACACACACACCTTTGTGAGCTGTCACCTTACTGTGGTGGAGGGATTTGTGTGTCCCATTGATCCTTGGTGCTAAGTTGGTTGGGCTTTTTTTTAGCAGCTACTCATTGCAATCAGGTGAGGGACCAGACAAAGCACTATTCAAATGACCCTCTAAGCTTGTTGGCAAGCATTGGGTAGGTGGGCCTGCACTCTATGGGGGCCTGGGTCAGGCACAGCTCGAAAGGACTACGTAGGTCCATTCCCATAGGCTACTCCCCCTTGGAAGCATATTTATTTTTACTTGACTTTCTGTTCTGCCAGAAAAGGTTCAGGAATGTTTTATATAAGTTATTATGGTGAACATTATGACTAAACGTCTTAAACTACAATAGAAAAAAAAAATCCTAGAAGCTAAAATGCCGGATCATGGCAGCCTCTACGGTATCGATGGCAGACAAATTTCAACTAATAATGTCATTGCCCTCCCAAGCATACAGGATATGAAGAAGAAGAAACCTTCTAGTAATCCTTGATCAAACATGTTTATTATTATTTAGGTCCGTTGATTATGTGGTACGTTATCTCAATTAATTAATGACCAATCCCAAAAACAATAATCAGTAGCATTACTAATTATTTTTAAACTGCTCAGATGTGTAGAGTCTGAATGTTTTTAAACTTTCATGAGATTGAAGTGATTTTCTGTTGGTACAGACAAATGTTTTCCAGCTACCCAACAACAACTTTAACTCCAGCTCGGCGAGCACAAACACCTCCAGTTTCATCTCTGCCCACATCGCCTTCTGATGACGTCGGCCGTAGACAGAGCCTCACGTCCCCAGACTCACAGCCCAGCAGACCACAAAACAGATCTGGTACCTGTAAGTGTGCCATATTTGCATGACTCTAGGAACGTCAATGATACAAATGATGATATATAAAATTGTGCAATTAGTTGTTCTGTACATTGATGCTCCTCACTAATATTACCTACGCCTGGATGTAGTAGACGAGTGCATAGTCAATATGCGGCTGTCGGGCCATAATACACTATAGATGCTGGTCACAACAAAATGAATTGATCGAAATCAACACAATCCTCTTAAAATAATAAGAATAATAAAACAAAAACAACAACAGTGTATCTATGATGAAGTTGCCCAACCTCACTCATTCATGCTGGTCGCACCAGCTAGTTAGCATCAAGCTTAGGCTGGGTAGCTCGGGCGGCTAAATACTTCCGGTTGTCGCTTTGAAATCAGTATTCATCACCTCCATGGCGACATATAGGCTACAGTTGTGACAAAAATCGTTTTCATGAATGTTATGGTGAGATTCATGAAGGTTATGGTGAGATGTATACGAAACACCACAACTAAATGCTTGTATGACGGAGTACACTTATAACAGAATTTTGGCTGAAATCATTTTGAAATGAAACATGTACAACTTTCCATCCATCCATTCATTTTCTATAGCTGCCTATCCTCACAAGGGTAGCAGACGAGCTGGTACCTATCCCAGCTTTATATAGGGAGTAGGCGGGGACACCCTGAACGGGTTGTAGGCCAGAGAGATGAACAACTATTCACGCACCCAATATATATATATATATATATATATATATATATATATATATATATATATATATATATATATATATATATATATATATATATATATATATATACACACACACACATACAGTGGGCCCCCGGGTTATGAACTTAATCCGTTCAGCGGCTACGCTCGTAACTCGAACTGCTCGTATGACGGGCAATCCAAACCTTTGTTAATTCGTGAATGCGTGCAACGCGTGCAAAAACCTTAGGTAAAAACATCACGACTTTATACACATATTAAAAATGAGTAACATAATCTACTGTACAGTTAAATTAAATAACATATACAAAGGAAAAATGCTATTTACCTTTGGAGCGACGTGACTTGAGCTGGGTGGAGGCGGAGGGGAGCAGAGACCAACCCGCAAAGTTAACACAGTTACGCTGATATGCTATTGCTCTTACAATGTCACAGTCCCTGTTTCAGTCACGGTGTCAGTCACGGAGATGCTAAAACATATCACCGGCATTTCCTTCTCTTTAATCCATAATAGAAGAAGCCTCTCCATTTTATTGTCGAGCGAGGTCCGTACCCCGGCAAGGAAAGTCTTGCCCTTAGAAGATTCCTGAGCGGTTCCGTCCATAGTCACGAGCAAGGTTAACTATGCGTGTGCCTCCCTCTTTTTTTTTTATTATCTCCTGCTTCGTTTCTATTGTCATCATCCTCTTACTTCTTCCTTTACCGCTACTAGCAATTTTAGAAGCTATGTCTAACAGATAAAGCTTGCAAAGTCTTCACAACATTCCTTCCTTCCAATTTTCACTCATTTTCTCTCCTTCCTTCCATCCCGACCAGCTGTGCCATCAAGCTAGATAAAGGCGTTCGGCCAATAGCATATCGGCATTTCTGTGATTGACGTGACGCCGGCCAATAGCATCTCCGTGAGTGAGACAGGGTGACCTTAATCGACCAATAGCATATTGGCATCTCCGTGACTGACTCCGTGACTGACACCGTGACTGAGATAATGACTGTGACGTTGTAAGAGCAATAGCGTTCACGTACTGTCACAAGCGTCAACTGCTGACTTTGTTGACGCAGCTAAGAGAAAATATATTTGCATACACAATGGACGGCATGTCGGATTGTTCGTAAGACGAAAGGTTTGCTCCTAAGTGGGGGACAAAAATCTCCGTGGTCCACACTCGTAAGTCGAATTGTTCGTAAAACAGGGTGTTCGTAAACCGGGGGCCGACTGTATATATATGTGTGTGTGTGTATAAAATGGGGCTGGGTATAGGGTCTTAAAAGTGTATTGCAATACAACAAAGGCATATTGAGATACGTATTGCAATATATTGTGCAATGTTTGGTGGAAAAAATGGCAGATATATTAAAATGGTGGAAAAAAACAAAAGGAAATTATTAAGATAGACAAATTCTATTTATTCTTTTTCAGAAACCCCACACCGACATTTTTAAGCACACATGAAACATTCTTTTTTTAAAAAAAAAAAAAAAAAAAAGCATGTTGTGTTAATATGCAGCTATTGGGAATAGCACGAATACATAGGTAGCACTTTGCAAGTTCCAGCACAGGATACTGGTGTCAGTGTTCTCCAACCGTAAATGAAACAGATCTGTGACGTCACTCAACGTTGGTGAAAAAAATACGTCAAAACCCAGGGAGAAATCTATTGTAATTTATCAAATACAATGCGAGATACGATTGCTTCTGTATGTTTTTCCCCTTCAGATCACGTAAATTACTTAGCATATAAAAGAATATAAAACAAAAAACAAAACTTTACTTGAAATCTCAAAATTCCCATTTAAATTAAATGCAACATGAGATTCTACTGCTCGTTATATGGCTGCTCACATATCATTGCACTTCTTGGGAACTCATGCTGTACATGTTGTTGGGGAGACTGGAGAAGTCCCTCTTCCAGGGCAGGAGTCTCACACGTTGGTCCAATTGGAGCCCTCAGTCGTCAAAATGGGAGGCAGGGTCGACACGCAAGACTGCTGTGACATTTAATGTGGTGTTTTTGAAGCGCTTGAAATTATTTATATGTAAAACACGATCCATAATATAACAAAAAGCGAAATATTACAAAAATAATGTGTTTCAAAACCTCGCGCATGTATATTTTTTTTTCAGCTCTTTCAGACCCCAGCAGTAGGCTATCAACATCTCCACCACCTCCTGCGATTGCTGTACCCTTGCTGGAAATGGGCTTCTCTTTGCGCCAAATCACCAAAGCTTTGGAGGCAACTGGTCTGTCTCTACTAAATTCGCTGTATTATTATTATTAAAGAACAGAGTAACCTTGTGCTTTAAAATAAAAATTAGATGACTGTGATCTGTAGAATGGTTTTACATCTCTTTTTTTCCAGGCGCAAGAGGAGAAGCAGATGCCCAGAACATCACAGTGCTAGCAATGTGGATGATAGAACATCCCGGTACAGAAGATGGGCATGATGAGCCTCACACGAGAGCCAGTGGATCTGAAGTGTTTGACTCCCCGTGTCCAGGTGCAACAGCATCGGTTGGAGGCAAATCCCGAGACAGAAACTCCTATGTTTCTTCACCTGGAGACATTGCTGATGTTTCTGAAATGGAGGAGGGTTTTAGTGAAAGGTACAACTGCATCGAAATGCTTTGTCTGTTATTTGAATTGGGTGAACACAATGTAATTGAAGCACCATTTCCTTCATGATCCTAACCATAGTGAATTTTGTAGTAGTCAAGAGTTTTTCACTCCTCCCTTTGAGAATGTTTAACAACTGACAAAATCTATTTTTGAATAATAATGTGTTTGTCCAATTTAGCCCAGAGGCACAAGACCAGGATAATGCATCAGCCTCTAGTGGTGTTCCCCTAAGAGGACGTTCTGCTGTTTCTAGGAAGCACCACTTTGACCTAGCTGCACGAAGACTGTTTGCCCGTGCTGGTGCGTATTAGATATCCTCACTGTTGTGTGAATCAACTTTTTTTCAACTATTTTTTCTTCTCTGTTAGCTGGATTGTACCGGTCAGTGCAGGCTCAACAGAACCAATCCCGCAGGGATGTCCCGTCTCACCTGCCGCAACAAGACCCTGGTGCCCTTTATGACTTCAACCTTCTGGACGAAGAGCTTGAGATGGACCTGGATGAGGAGACGATGGAAGTCATGTTTGGCCAGGACCTTGCCAATGACTCTGACATTCTGGGAATGTGGATCCCGGAGGTACTGGACTGGCCAACATGGGTGTGTGTGACTTTATGCTATGAACAGAGGACTGCCATTATTCAGTCAGGTCTTAACTGTCCTGCATTACCTCTCACTCATCAGCTACTTTTTTTCCCACTCTTTTTGGGTGTTAGTTGGCATGACCTTTAATTCTGCTTCTGAAAAAAACGTATTAATGTGAATTATGTTTTTTGCTTGAGAAGAGAATTCATTAGCACCAAGCCCTAACACTACACTGCTTCTAACGTCTGTCATTAACTAATGTCCGACATACCACTCCATGAAAACTCAATGCAACACTACTGTATATAGTTTTCTGTTATGTACATATGTGTGCCAATCTGTTTGTTTTTGTGACACGTTGCCATTTGTCACAGCATGTGTGTGAGACAGATGACCGCGATGAAATGGTGGCGTGCGAACTGTGCGAAGCAAATGTAACCAACTTCAACCAACATATGAAGAAAAGCCACCCTGGTTGCGGTAGCAGTGCCAACCGGCAAGGCTACCGCAGCAATGGCTCCTACGTTGATGGCTGGTTTGGAGGGGAGTGTGGCAGTGGAAACCCCTACTACCTCCTTTGTGGTGCCTGTAGAGAGAAATATTTAGCCATCAAAAGCAAGGCAAAAGTGCCCGTTGTGGAAAGGTAGGCACATGTTTATGAAATGCGCTTACAATGTTGTGTTCAGTTTGAGTGGCTTAGTCAGAAGGGCCCTGGTTGAATCTTATCACTGTCATTTCTCAAGTAGTTTGCATTCCTACTTGGGACGGCCGTGGCTCATGCAGTAGAGGGGGACGTCCAGTAACCGAAGGGTCGGCTGTTCGATCCCCTCTCTGTCCGAGTCATGTGCTGTTGTGTCCTTGGGCAATACACTTCACCCACCTTACCTCCAGTGGTTGGTCGGAGGGGCCGTATGGCGCGGTATGGGAGCCTCGCCTCTGTCAGTCTCCCCCAGGGCAGTTGTGGCTACACAATGTAGTTTACCACCTCTGGTCTTACAGTGTGATAATGCTGTGCTTTCTAAAGCACCTTAAGTTTTGTGAATGGCACCATATAAATGTACGCATTATTATTATATTTATTATTCCTTTCCCATTCCTATGTTTCCACGAGTTGTGAAATATTGTGATGAAAATAGTGTCTCTACTGTACTCAGTAGTATCTTACATTTGTGACTGAAGATGCCCTTAGATGCTCAAAGATAAACAAACTGGCAGACGTTTCATGCTTTGCCCATACTCTTAACTTAGCTGCTCACTTGAAAAAGTTTGATTTCATATCGTTTTTGTTTTTTTTGTTTGTTTGTTTTTTTTCCATAAACGTACTTGAAAAATTAGCATTTTACATTTGGGCAGCAGTTTTTCACGTAATATTTTGGAACAGCAATTTCCCGTAAAATGACAATGTATCTTGTTCTACTTTTATTTATTTTTTTATCTTATTTTATACAATAAAAGCTGTACAATTTAGCGCTAGCTTCAAAAAGTAGCAGTTGTCCACATGCTATTTTTGTGGGAAAAGCCATATTCCTTAAAAATCAAAACTTAACCCTTCACTGGGCACAGTGGCCACTTCCTGCCAATAGTCTCAACAAGGCAAAAAAAACATCCCTTATTGAGGACACATTTTTCTATTTTTAAGTTCTAAACAAGGCAAGAATATTCAGAATTTTAGAGAAATTTAGGGGTACGTCTGAATTTAAGCAATGGGTTTTACGGACGCTTTCTGACTCGAATCAGAGACCCCAAACTGAGAATCGAATCGAATAGTGAGTCAAAGATTCTCATCTCTAGTAAATATAATTTAGCATATTTATTTGTTGTTTTTTGTTTTATTTTATTGTACGTGAACTCTATTTTCTTTAAATGTTTTACTTTGTTAAATATTTACTTTGTTTCAGATATAAAGGCCAAGCTCCCGACCTTCTGGGAAAGCAAGACAGTGTCTATGAAGGTAAAGTATTATCAAATACAGAATACTCGTAAAACTACAAAGGCGTTTAATTTCAAGTGTTGATGGATGAGGCAAAAACTTGTTACTGAGTTATTGGAAATATTTGCCACTGTATAAAAGTATTTTTTTCTTAATTTAACTGGCCCTGACTGCATGATATCTTGAAGTGTGTTCTCATTATGAGTGGAGAACTTAGTTAAATGGTTTTAAAAATCCATCTGTGACATATTTCCAACTATCCCATGTTATTACATGGAGTCTTGCTGTGACCAAAAGTGAAGTACACAATATACGTTCGTTTTTCAGTGGTTAAGTTTAGCTGTTGTGGCTCTCAGGCTGTCAGGTCTCAACTCTGTTTGCTTGAGTAAACATTTAGTTTATAGTAAATATTTAGTAAACTCAAATAAGGCTCGAGGTGTGTTTTCCACTGTTCTTTGAGTTTACAGTTTTTGATTTTGTGACACCCCAGAGGACTGGGACATGATGGATGTTGATGAAGATGAGAAGCTAACAGGGGAAGAAGAATTTGAGCTTCTGGCAGGTCCATTGGGTCTAAGTGAACGCAGGACTGTCCCAGAAGCTGTGCAGTTTTCTGATAGTGACCCTTTGGGGGCCTCTGCAGCCATGGTAACTGCTACCAACAGTATGGAGGAGACACTTTTGCAGATCGGTAAGTATATTTTCTCAGTACTGCAACTCTACACCTGTGTTTGATGTTTTTACCTGGGGTTTTACACACATTAGCTAATTAACATAGGTTTGGATTGCCCGCCATATGGCGAATTAGCGATACGATCCCAACCTCGGAACGGATTAATCTCGTAAACCAGGGGCCCAGCCCTACTGTGTCAACTATTGAACAGAAATCATCATATTTCTATAAACATCACTTTTCTGGGGAAAAAAAAAGCACATTTCGTGAGCCATTTTAATTGGAACATCAAAGGCAAGCAAGCAATTTTTGACCTAAAGTTTGTCTGGAGTTTGGAAAAATAACACATAGGTGGACTGACCATAATTAATGTCTTTGTGACAAATAGTAATTATACAAAATTTCTATATAGGCAATTGAAATTATTATTGTTATTGAAATGTTTGAAACGTGTTACGCATGTCAAACACAGATTGACACGTTCCAATATTTTTAATCACCCAAAAATGTAAACCCCCCAGAAATCAAAGCGCAGACGTTGAATTTTTTTTTTTGTTATTCGTGTTTTGGTGTCACACTGAATTTTTTTCAGCCCCCAGGAAAAAATAAAGATTGTCTTCATTTTACCAATACTTTTGGAGGGGACTATACATATTTAGCCAAGTATGAAAACAGTAACATTTTCATATTTGACAACATATTTCCAATTTTTTGGCTAATTACAATTTATAATGTATGTGTACATGCATTTGTACACAAGCATGTCGCGTAAAGTGAAGTTGACGATAGGACTGGTTTTAAATAAAAACAATTTGAAATCGATCCAGATATTTTGGCATGAATTGTTGTCGATTCCGTGGATTGTATCAAACCATTGCCAATAAGAACACGGATCAAATACAATCTGAGTGGTAAGTGCAGTTAACATCAGGTATATTTATTTGCAGGTTGTCAGATATCAGTTGATAAGAGCTCTTCAGGCAGGATAACACTTGGGGAACAGGCAGCAGCCTTGCAGAACCCCCATGACCGAGTGATGGCCCTGAGAAGGGTGACTTCTGCAGCCCAGGTCTTGCTTGCCAGGACCATGGTGATGAGAGCCTTGTCTCTGCTCTCCGTCAGGTAATTTCTACCCCCATGAATAAGCAGAACTCTGCTTTTGTACTTTCTCGTCGTTCACTAAACCTTAATATGGTACTCGTGTAAATCAGTTTTCCGTGTATATAATAATAATGATATAATATTTATAATAATAGATAAAACAAATTGTATGTCTAATTTGTGTATTTTGTCTTGTACGCTTATCTTTTTACTTTGCTCTCCTCCATCACTTCTTCACTACTTCCTCGAATCAAGTGGTTCAAGTTGTAGTCTTGCAGCTGGCCTGGAGTCGCTTGGGTTAACAGATATCAGGACACTGGTCAGGTTCATGTGCCTTGCGGCAGGAGGCCGAGCTGGACTTTCTACGGGTCCTACAGCAGCCTTCGGCCATGCTGAAAGGACGCGCGGAGCGGCCAAGGCCAGCAAACCCATTTCCTGTCTCGCTTATCTCAGTACAGCAGTAGGCTGCCTGGCCTCCAACAGCCCCAATGCTGCCAAACTGCTGGTGCAGCTATGCACTCAGGTACTTGAAACTAGCCAAGTTTATGCTTGATAAAACTGAAATGTTGTTTATAATGAAATTTACAATTAACGCCTGCTAAAACTAATCTTTTCAAGTATCCTGTCACATGTCAATCGCTTTCATTTATCGTGATCCGATTTAAAGCATGAAATGTTTTTCTCCTTTCCACAATACAGTGATCCCTCGTTTTTTGCGGTTAATTGGGACCGCCAACCCCCCCTGCGATAAGTGAAAAGCGATATAGCCACCCTAACCAGCACACACACAGCTACACACAAAGAATATATATTTTTTTTGTAAATGTGAAAAGTCTTCATTCTATGCATATTATTTAAGACAAATATTACTGCAGTACTGTACACATATTTACTGATATCTTAAATGATTAAACCTTATACACTAACTGAACAGTACCTACCAATTTTCATCTTTTGAACTGTCGCGAGCAGCTGCACGTACATTGAATTCAAGTGAAGCCTCTTATATCATAACAATACACTTGAAATTTCAATTTGCTACAAAAGAAATCTAGGTAAGAGTCAGATTTCCAAAGTTGTGCATTTCTCCGTTACTGTCTATGCAGGTACACAGAAGGGTGTGTCCGTTTGCTCTTGGCATGCCTAGGAGTCACGTGATCAGCTCCCAGAGACCAAGCTGTCAATCAATGTGCTTACTAGCACGTTCGTAACGTGTGCCTGTGTGCTGAGCTGAGCGCATATACCAGTACATTTACGGTATAAGGTGTAATCATTTAAGATTAAAGTAAATATGTGTACTGCAGTAATAGTTCAACTTCCAAGGAGTGCCAGTAACAAGTGCATTTATAGATAACTTGCGTATCTGGCACATCTCTCTGCAATATAATGGGTTTTTTTTCCTCCCCCCAAAAAATTTGCGATTCACTGAGGGCGCGATAGGCGAAGCGCGACGTACCGAGGGATCACTGTATACAGTTTCATATCTGCGCCTATGTACAGTTGTTAATGTTGTTTATTGTAATTGAAGACAACATAGCCAGATTAAAGGTTTACGTTTTTATAAGAATATGTTTTAGATTAAATACCCTGTTGCTGCATTTTGCTGTAAATTGGATTTTGCAGTCATTGTTGACACTTTGATTTGATTGACTTTTCATGTACAGAATCTGATCTCCGCAGCAACAGGCATGAATCTGACAACAGTGGACGATCCAGTCCAGAGGAAATTTCTACCCAGCTTTTTACGTGGTGTGGCAGAGGAGAACAAGCTTATTACCTCTCCCAACTTTGTAGTTACACAGGCTCTGGTTGCTCTCCTGGCAGATAAAGTGGCCAAACTCAGGCCTGCTTATGACAAGGCTGATATGGAGAAAAGAGGTTTGTTAGCTTTGCATGAAAGACGTGTTGAGAGTTTATTAGACTCCCCAGAAAAGTAATTTAGGCCAATAGCTAATGTGGACTGTCAAACATCTTATTTGTTGTGATCTGTGCATTTTGGGTCTTACCATCTTATTATAGTGAAAAGTAAAGCCATGTTCAATTTATCAGCTAGGACTCATATTCATCATTTTTATGTGTTTGCCACCTTTTAGTTCCCTTCTCTCACGTCACTTTTTGGTTTTACATACTTTTTTGTGTCTGTCTATATCTTATTTTTTCACATTCTCTCACTCACTGACAATCCTTGTCATCTTGTTTTCCATGTCAAGCAGGTCTAATTGCGCATTTCTATGCCCATCCTTCCCATAATCCCTCCGCTGTAGGCCCTCTGGAACTGGCCAATGCTCTGGCAGCCTGTTGCTTGTCATCCAGGCTTTCTTCACAACATAGACAATGGGCTGCCCAGCAGCTAGTGCGGACACTCGCGGCCCATGACCGTGATAATCAGAGCAGACCACAGACTTTTGCCGATATGGCAGGGGACCTGCGAAAGTGCTCTTTTATCAAGCTGGAAGCTCATCAGAGTAGGGTGAGTTGTCATAAAAATTCTCATTTTCTGGTTTAGATATTTGATATTCAAATGCATGATTCTTATGACCTAGGTCCTCACATGCTGTTGGTGTAAAAAGAAAGGTTTGTTGGCAACTAGTGGCAATGATGGCACAGTGAGGGTGTGGAATGTTACCAAAAACCAGTATACCCTCCAGCAGACCTGTATCTTCAATAAGGAGTAAGGCAACTACTTACATGCATAACAGTATGGGTATTACATGCAATTAAGAAGAGAATCATTTGACTTGTTTCATGTTTTATGATGCAGAAAGTACGGTTGTCAAGTGCTTTCCTTCGTCAGTTGGATGCTTACCATTGATTTTTTTCTTTTTTTTTTTTTATGCCCACACTTCTGAAGTAGTACTTTTCACTCATATATTCTTATTTCAGTTGTCACCATTTTTGTTCCCCCCAGTGATGGATTTTCTGCAGAGGGCCGGACTTGTTTGGGATCACCCAGTGATTTTTGCCTTTCTCCATTGGCTTGGAGTGTTACTGGAAAATATCTTGCCTCTGCTATGGAGAAAATGATCAACATTTGGCAAGTTAATGGTAAACATTCTCAATTTCATCTTTACTTTTACGTTTGGTTATTTTTAAAATAAGGATGAACTATTTGTTAGTTTTATTATATCAAAACAAGATACGCACCCAGAGAGTGAGAAACTCTTGATTGTAAACAACACAATTTTATTTTCGATTAGTCAGTTCCCCTTGGCCTCGGGTGAGGCACAGGCCTTGGGGTTTAATCCAACTGGCTTTTGACCCAATGCGCCTAAGGCATGATCCCCAAAGAAGTCCTGAGAGACCTGCATGTCGCCCTATGCGACACTGACTTCAATTCTTCATATGCTAGTAATATGATATCAATAATTTGTGATAAAGTAGGTGTAAGGACATGCCAATCTAATCGAACAACCAGCGGTCAGAGGAAAAACATTAAAATCAAATCCTGATAACATTATTGCATTTACAGTACATCAATGTATTTGGTATATTCATTTTTAAGTTTGCCCATGTAGCATGGTGGTGGTGTGTTACATTGTGTTGTTGCTTATGTTGGCACTTGACATAACAAATTCGTGCTCTTCTTCCGACAGAATTTGCAATGCCAATTGAACTGAATTAAATGCACACATTTTTTCCATCGAGCAAGCCACGAAACGTTGTGTGCCCTAAGGATCAGGGAGGAAGTCTAACGAAACCTGGCAACTATTGAATACAAACGTAGTCATTCAAAAACAATTTTTGCCGGTCAACTATCTACTTTTTAAGTTAGCTATTCCATGTGTTCATATGAGGCATAAACTCTAAAAATTATCGTATTTTTCGGACTACAAGCCGCAACTTTTTCATCATGATTTGAGCCCTTCAGCTTATAGTCCAGTGTGGCTTATCTGCTGGTTTTTCCCACTGGTCAAGCAAATGTGTGTTCAAGGAGTCAGTTTATGGAACAACTATGAAATAGAACTCAAGATGTTACGTTAAGATATATTTTTTCATATGATGCTTAGCAAAATTTTGGCAGTAGAAATTAGCAGTAAATCTCTGCCAATGCCAATGAGCTTATTTTGTTGTCAATATTGGAATACAGTAAAGAATAAAGGAAAAAAAATGTAAAATAAAAATGTGTTTAATTAGAGATTCAGGCTGAATAAATCTAAAATAGGCATAATGATTCCAAAATTATAGTCAGTTTTTGCTTAAGTTTTTTTTTCTCCACCGTGTAACCTCCAGACAGGCATAATTCCACTGATTAGCTGTTGTAAGACTAATAAAGAAGGCCTGATTACGATTGGGCTCACCAAGGGCTATGTGACAACTTATTTGTGCAGTCGCAATTGAGAATGCGGTGAGAGGTGTTTGCAGCTCCAAATGCGTCATTATTATCAATATCTACGGTACTGGCTTTTCGCTTACCTTTATAAGTTGTTTTTTTTTATGTCGATTTTGTTTAATAAAACATTAGGTGATGTGAATCAATTTTATATCGGAAGTTCTAAGTTGTTAGATTCATTGAAGACTAAAGACTAAATTACCCATGGAGGTGAATATGAGATGCATGAGATCTTCATCCCAAATGAGAACAACCGGTGCATAAAATGACTTTTCCTACATGAGAATTCTATACGATATACTTTCATTTTTCTCTAGTCAATCAAATACAGTGTTGGAAGAGTAATTTGTGTTCCCAATTTTGCCACCTATTAAGTTATTTTAAAAAATATAATGGTCATTTAGGTCATCTGCAAAATAGTACTTGTTCACTGTGCCAAAAAAATAGTAATTAAAGTGAGTTGCTTAGCAAACCGTGAGAAGAAAAGCCGCAATCGTCACAGCCAAAATCACAGCAACATTTTGATGTTTAATGACCAGCCTATTATTTCCTCCTTGAAGGTGGTAAAGGCCTTTTGGATGTGCAGCCTCACTGGGTTTCAGCACTAGCTTGGCCTGAGGATGAAGCAGAATCTTTGTGGTCTGGCGAACCCACAGACATGCTTCTGGTGGGTCGAATGGATGGATCACTGGGCCTTATTGAAGTACTGGATTCCTGCAGTATGCATCGCACTGAACTAGAGCACTGCTACAGAAAAGATGGTATGGCAAATGTGTTATACAGTGGGGCCCCGGTTTACGAGATTAATCCGTTTCACGGTTGGGATTGTAACGCAAATTTGCTGTATGGCGGGCAATCCAAAAATCCAAACCTATGTTAATTAGCTAATGCGTGTAAAACCCCAGGTAAATATATCAAAATTGCATTTATATATTAAATATTAGTATCAAAATAGTATAGTGAGTGCTATTTATATTTAATGTACATTCATACAATTAAATCACATCATAAATAAAAACATGTAGGATTTATTTACCTTTGAGCGACGTGAAAGCTTTATGACCATATTCCCTAGTGAGGGTAGCTTAGGCTAGGCTATCTTGGCCTTCTTCATATTTCTTGATTATCTCCAGCTCAGTTTCTGTATGAATCATCTTCTTACTCCTCTCTTTAACAACACTAGCAATCTTGGGACCCATGGCTAACCGATTAAAGTTTGAATTAAGCACTATTTAAATGTTTTTGTAAGCATTCACAGGAGAACAAAGCTTTAAAGTTCTGCCATTTTGGAACGAGTGACGCAGAACAGCATCTCAGTGTTACCGGGACGCTGACCAATAGTAGACCAGCATTTTAGGGAGTCGTGATAACAACAAATAGCAGACCAGCACTGTAGTGACAAAATCATTACGCGTGTATAGACATATGAGCGCGTAGTGACTCGCAGAGTCAAGCACGTACACTGACCGCCGTGTTTGAGGTATCGTAAGGCGAAAAAAATGGCGTAAAGAGGGGACAAAAAACAGTGCGGCCTTCGTTGTAAGCTGAAAAAAACATAAGGCAGGGACGTTGTGAACCGGGGGTCCACTGTATTTGTTATTGTAGGTGTGTTTATGGTTTTGACATCATTATGACTCACAAAACATTGACACACACAAGTAGGGGTGGAACACTAGAAGACTGGTTAGCAGGTCTGTCTCAAAGTTCAGAGGTCTGGGTTCAATTCCAGCTTGCCCTGGCCTTTCTGTGTGCCTGGTTTTCTCCCACATTCCAAAAAAAAAAAAACGTGCATGACATAGGTATGATTGTGAGTGTGGATGGTTGTTTGTCTTTGTGTGACCTGCAATTGGCTGGCAACCAGTCTAGGGTGTCCCCCGCTCTCTGCCCGAAGATGGCTGGGACAGGCGCCAGCAACCCAAGTGAGGATAAGCGACTATTGAAAATGGATGGATTTACAAAGTATGTTTTTTTTGTTTTGTTTTGTTTTGTTTTTCCAGTGGCAGTGATGAACATAGCCTGGCACAGAGAAGACAAGCCTTTTGCAGTGGGTTATGCCGATGGTAAGCTACTGATTGGATCCAAAGAGCCCTTAGAACAAGGAGCCATTGTGGTCATTGATGCTCACAAGGTACAAAAAAATAAATAAATACAAATCTTAAATACAGTATAATTACATGGATTTACATTCTACCATTTATCAAACAAAAAAAAATGTTTTTCAGGAATCAATTACTAACATGAAGTGGAGTCCCACAGGTCAAATCTTGATGACATGTGCCAAAGAAGAGACCGTGAAGCTTTGGGCCAATGGGGACTCACGTTCTGAACTGGACACTGGCTGGCACTGTTTAATGAGTCTTAAACAACCCTCCCTGGTTAATGGTGTTGCCTGGTGCAGCTTACCTGGATGTGGCCCGAAGCCCCTCAACATGCTAGCTATGTAGGTTATCATTGAAAAAAAAAAAAAACATATTTATACTGTTCTTGAACAGTATATGGAATTTGACACTATAAATAATGTGTAGTTAGATTCATACTAAAGTAATGTGAAGGAAATGTGATTTACATGTATTTGTTCTCTCTCAAATAGTCCACCAGAACATCAAAACCTTGCTATACAGCATAAATCATTTTACGATGTAGAGCCTACTGTGACACATCTGCCCTTAGTCCTAAATATTTAAGGTAGCCCAAATCCGTTTGCTGGATGCAGCTAGGGATTTTAGCCCAAATGCCTTGAAATCAAAGCCATTAAACGAAAACCAAATTAATATCTAAGTAAACCATGCACAGTCACAGAACCTGTGCAAAAAATATAAATCAGGAGTCTGTGTAATGTATAGTTATCTACATACTGTATAGTATATACTTTCTTGTTTCCAAATCCCGTATAATTGTCAGTTTTCTCAACAAATTCATAAAAGTTCACCCCTCTATTAGCCATCACCTTATTGTGGTGGAGCAGTTTTTGTGACACAAAGATCTGATTAGCTGCAGCAGGGCCGCATTGATGGGCGCCTAGAGGCCGGCCCTGGCCACAGGGCTCGGCCAGGTTCAGCCCTAAAAGACAACTTGCGTCCCTCCTTCTCATAGGCTCATCCCCTGTGAGAGGGGCAAAGGGTGCAGTGTGAGCTTGGCAGTGTCCAAAGGCACGAACCTTATTGGTTTGAGCCCTGCCGGGCCACAGAAGCTGGCACTAGATCACCGAATGTCATCTCTTTGGCAGGGAAGAATCCTGAGCTGTTGTTCAAGATTGAGAAGTTCAGACTAGATATTCTCGCGCTTGCCTCCACACACTGCTTGGACTCTGCTAACTGTCCTTGGTAAGGGTTAGATTTTCTTCCATGCTGGAGTTGCCTACTGTGAGAGGCACAGAGCAGGTTTGGGCATACATTACCCCGTTGCTCAGCTTTGTCTCGAGCACTTGTCTCAAACTCCAGTCCTCAAGGGCTAGTATCTGGCATGTTTTCCAGGTTCTCTTCCCAACTCACCTGAATCAAATTGATTAGCTCATCAACAACAACAACCTCTGTGGGAACTTGAACATCATTCTAATCGTTTGAATAAGGTCTGTTTGAGAGGCATCCAAAACATGTAGGATACCGGCCCTCGAGTGCTGGATTTTGGAGACCAATGGCTTAGAGCCTGTTGTTTGTACATATGCACCAAACAACAGATTAGAAGTCCCTTTTTGAAGTTGTTTGAGTAGGTGCTGGAGAGCCTTTCCGTTCTACTCGCTATTGTTTTGTTGGGGGACTTCTCTGCTGACGTGGGCAATGACTGAAATTGGAGGTGTTCGATTATAAGTAATGTCTCATATTCTCGAGTGAAAAAAGGGACAGAGCAGTCAAGGTGGTGAAGGAAGATTCCAGACTCACCGAGCAGTTTCAAAACTGTTGTTAGGGTTTGCTGGCAGAATCTCATTTGGCAGCACTTCACCCTCGTCCCAGGGGAAGTGTGAAACATTGAGTTTGAGTGGACCATACTTTATTTTGCACCTCCATTGTTGAGGCGGCCTATTTGAACTGTGGCCAAGTATCTTCGGGCCTTGTTCATGAGTGAGCAAAGAATGACACGAGGGATGGACAGACAGACAGATTGATGCATCTACAATGATGTGGACGTCGCATCAGTCCGTCAAGGTGATTGAGATGAACCAAACGGCGAAGTTCTCAATTCACCGATTAATCTATAGCTGACCCCTCATATATGTCATAAGCTGTGAGTTTTGAGCAAAATAACAGGATAACGGATTCAAGTGACCAAAGCAGATTTCCTCCACAGAGTGTCCCATAGAGCTCAAGCGGGGGTTGGCTCCCCCATTCCTCGAAAGCCCCATACCTGCATGTTTTTCAAACATCACACCTGATTCAAACAATCAGCTCATCAGCAAGCTTTGCAGAAGCCTGATAATGATCCTGATCATTTTAATTAGGTATATTATAGAAGGGAGACATCGAATACATGCAGGATAGCAGCTCTCTAGCCCCTGAGTTGCCTACCTCTAAACGTGAGTGAGAAGCAAGCTCATCCGAGAGCTCTGCAGAGCTGGATGAGGTGGTACAGGGAAGTTTGGGCTTCTCTGCTGAAGCTGCTGCCCCTGCGACCAGACCTCAGATAAGATAAAGTAAATGGATGGTTGGATGGGTATATGTTCTTTCATGCGCCTTTTCTGTGCATATTAACTTGAGTCCGCAACTGTATTCACTAGTTTTAAATGTTTTGAGTTTCATGTACCACCATGTTTTTCAGATGCTGTCAAAACGGTCTGGTCACAGTCTGGACTGTTCCACAGGTCATCTCAAACTTCCCAGAAGCCTGTTCATCAGACTCAGATGGGTGGTGGGAGAAAGAAGCAAATCCTAAACGCATGGTACTTTTTTGTTTTCAAATGGGGTATCATATACAGTGTTCCCTTGTTTTTTGCGATTAATGGGGAGTGGAAAACCCCCACAAAAAGTGACATCTTCGAGGTAGGATCAACCCCCCTTTCATTCCACGCCCCTCACGGACATCGTACATACATAAAGTGTATGAAATCTGTTAAGTAAAACCCTGCCTACTTTTCTTTCCCATGCCCAGTGATCTGCTAACCATATTATGGAGGTTGAACAACCTCTTTTTGGGTACATACTTTATTTTTGTTTTTCAACACATAGCAGAGTGTGCTTGTGCGCAGTGAGCTCTGCTCACTCACTAAACTCTCGCCGCAGTATGAAGCGCTTCTGCTACCCCTCCCCCTACCCATTCTCACATCACATTTTAACTGTTCTTAAAGACCCAGTCTCAGCCAGTGTTATCACTCTGTTCTATCTCCCAACACCCCATGGACATGATACATACATAAATAAAGTGTCTGAAATGTGCTTAGGAAAACCCTTCGTACCTTTCTTTCCATGCCCAGTGATCTCCTAACCGTAGTCTGGAGTTTGAACAGTCCATTTTCGGGTACAGATTTTATTCTATTTTTAAACTCAGAGTTCATCAGTAAGTGATGAGCGCTCTCTACTGTCACCTTCGGCCATAGCATGGAGCGCTACCGCTATCCCTCGCCCGCCCATTCCCACGTTGCAACTTCTTAAAGGGCCAGTCTCAGTCTGTGTCGTGAACAGTGATGGGCAAAATACACAGATTGTTTACTTGAGTAAAAGTAAAACTACACTATGTAAAAAATGACTCACGTAAAAGTAAAAAAGAAAATAAGTAAAAGTGCTGAACCAAAAAGCCACACAAGTAAAAGTACAAGTCCTGAAAAGTACTTTTTTTTTTCGCGATTCCAAGAACACAATTCCATTATTTTTTTTCTCTCTACCGTTTCTGCCGTTGAGATCAATTTTGTCAGTTATGTTCAAGAATAAGTGGCTCGGTAGAACTGTCTACGGGTAGTAGGTGGGGGATACGCTTCCTCGCACATTCTAAAAACGTGAAAAACGTGCATGGAAGGTGTATTGGACACTCTGAATTGTCACACACGAAAGCAGGGGTGTCAAACTTGTTTTAGCTTGCAGAACACACGTAGGAAACTCTATTAACAAGTGGCCAGGACAAATAAAACCATGGTATATATTTATATAACATTAAAACAGCAACTTCAGATTCATTATTCTTTTTTTCATACTGCCCAAAATAGTACAAAGGCAACGTCACTAATAATGACAAAAAAATAATATCATAAAACATTTCAAGTTGTTCTTTAAAAAAAATAAATAAATACGATCAAATTTTTATCTTATTTTTATAACAGTCAAGGCAGCCAAGGCTCTGGCCAGATTAAACCTGTTTGAGCCAGAACTAGCCCACGAGCTGTATGTTTGACATCCCTGCTCTAAATTGTCTCTTGGTGTGATTGGGTGCGTGAATGGTTGTTCATCATTGTGTGCCCTCTGAGTGACCGGCAACCAGACCAGCGTGTCCCCCGCCTACTGCCCGAAGGCTGATGCAATAGGCACCAGCAAGCCAGAGACCTCAGTGATGCTAAGTGGCTACATTCATAATGCTATAATGCATGGACTTGACGCACTGTACTTCACTAGGATCAGATGCATTTGTTATTTACACATCACACTTCTGTGTTCTCGATGAGACCAGGATTATCTTAAGTAGGATGGAATCATACTCATTGGTCCATCTTTTAATCATTTTTTTTTAAATAGTACCATTTGTTCTCAATTAAAATTTACAGCAGTGCTTTTTATTATTCACAAAGTGGCGTGAGCATAGACTGGTATATCTAGACTGTTACCTTAATATTGTGCATTGTCCCATTTAAAGCAAATAAAATTAAGTTGTGCACTGTGAAAATCATCCATCCACCCATTATCTGTAGCCACTTATCCTCACTAGGGTCGCTGGCTTGCTGGTGCCTATCCCAACTGTCTACAGGTAGTATGCAGGGGACACGCTCAGCTGGTTGCCAGCCAATCATAGGGCACAGTGACAAACAACCATTCGTGCACCCACTCACACCTCAGGACAATTTAGAGTGTCCAATTCACCTGCCATGCATGTTTTTGGAATGAAGTCAGAGAGAACCCACACAGGCTCAGGGAGAACACGCAAAATCCAGGTCAGCGCGAGCTGGATTTGAACTCGAGACTCTGAACTGTGAGGCAGACGTGCTAACCACTCTTAATCCCAGCTTCTCTGTGCAAGTCAAATAACCAAATAAAAACACATACGTATGCCAAGGACATCAAAAAATGTAAAACTGCAAATTAATCAAGTTGAAATACTCAATTCCTTTCAAAATCCACTCTCCTTATTTGCACAACCGTGTAATGAACTGATAAATAAAATGACACTAATAATATAATAAAATATGATCAAAATAATTTGGGATTTTCATTTTTCTGCTTTTGGGATGTGTGGAAGTTGTCTGCAGCCAACTTCAATAATGCCTAATATGCATATCATATTTAATCTTAAATTTAGGGAAATGGCCTTTTAGTTTGGCTTAACCTGAGTGATCAAGTCAGTGATCTCAATGGTGCTTTCTGCAAGTTAAAGGTACCCAGGCAGAGATTATATAAAACAATCAAAGTATGATGGAAAAATCCCTACAATTTTGCTTGGTATGGGTTACCCCTGCAAAATGGGGTTTCTTACCTTGGTAGAAGATAACACCAACAAGAATATAGACCTAGACCTTTGTTAAAAAAAAAAAAAAAAACATTAGCTAACGACATTAGCATTATCTTTAATAGTGTAGCTAGCTAACGTTAGCCACGTTGCGAATATATCCAAGCTACCTAGCGAATAACCAAAGTTATAACAGTGGCTTCATTTAGCTAACTTACCTTATCGTGGTCTCTGACATTAGACGGAGAGTTCTTGAAGGCAACCACCCCATGATGTTTTGTCTTCTTCAATGAACGTGAAGAAATCTTTCAAATAAAGCCATGGGTGAGGGTGAATGGCTGCGGGCTTTAGCCTCTTGAGCTTGTGCTTATTCGGCTTATTTGTTCGTGTCTGATTCGACGCTAGCTTCTAGCAAAGGCTACCTACTGCTATCTTCTCTGCTCTCCAGGTTATGTGGCGCTGACAGTTGTGGGACGTCCCTGCGTTTTTTTAAATTTAGCGGCAGCCGGACTGATTAGTCAAACAGTTTACGTAGTTTGCGCAAAGATGCTGAAAGAAAAGTAACAAAGCTTTTTATTGTGAATTGTTAAAAATAAAAAATAAATTAAAAAAAGGAGCGATGCATTTTTTTTAAATGTAGCAAGTAAAAAGTATGATAATTGTGTTTTAAATGTACGGAGTAAAAGCAAAAAGTTGGCAGGAAAAAAAATACTTCTTAAAATAAAAAGTACAGGCAAAATTGACTTAAGTACAGTAACGAAGTACTTCGTTACTTCCCATCACTGGTTGTGACTCTGTTCAAACTACCCACACCCCACCCCTTCCCCCACTGTGAGTTCCGCACGTTTGTCAGACACAAATGTGCAACTTCAGTCTAGTAAATCTTTATACACCTACATAACACCTTGAAATAGTGCCAGATATAGAAGAGCAGTGCTTTAGTTTTAAGCAAAAGTGCCTCCATTTGAATGTCATTTTGTATTAGGGCTGTTAACAGCTTCAGACCCCAAGTTAGGACTCCGCGTGTGAACGTTGCAGTGCATTATGCGCTGCTGTGAAGTGACGGTCGTTTGGAAAAAAAAAACACAAAAATGCTAAGTACTGAGAGCGTGAAAAGTGAAGCGCGAAGTAGTGAGGGAACACTGTATTTCATTTCTTATTGTGACTAATAACAAACACATTTCTTATGCTTTTGCTGTGGTTGTGTTGTAGTCATCACAATGGTCACCAGATGGTGCAACGTGTGTTTTCCAACTGAAGGGCCATATCACTCCAGTAAAGATGGTCGCCTTTAGTCCTGATGGTCTTGCTTTGGCCTCTGGAGGAGTTGGGGGTCTCATGAACATCTGGTCTCTGAGAGTAAGAAATATATTCCAGTTCTGTTCTGGTTACTTAGCAAACACTGCAGGTGCCAGTCAGAAAGATTTACAGTAAATCCAAAAAATACCTCATCACCTTTTCCCATTTTACCATTCCAAGTGTTTTTTTTTCCTCAAAATGCTCCACACATCTTTTAAAATTGCAAATGTGTTAAAAATAATATTAAATTAAAAATATATGTGCATACATTTGGTATTCATAGCCTTTCAGACAAGGGCCTTTGCGAGTTGATTGGAACCAAAACCTAATATTTTGATTCTCCAGGAATTGTTCGCCTGTAAAATGTTTTGTTTCCCTTAATGGTTCTTCATTCGCCAACACAAAGATCTACCCGACTATAGCCTGTGTGCACACTCATGTACTCCATCTAATCTAATGGAGATTGAGAGGTGCTACAAAGAAGATTTAGCAGAACTACCCAAAGATAGGTCAAGCTTGTGTTAATATATTCTAAAAGACTTGGGGCTGTAATTACTGCCTAAGGTGCATTAAGTACTGAGCAAAGACTATGATTACATGTGTATACATGTAATTTCTTGTTTATTTTTATTAAACCTGCAAAAAAAAAAGTTTTATTCACAGATTTTTGAGGGGGAAATAACAAATTTTGTTCCATTTTGGAAGGAGGCTATCACTGCATATATAATAAAATGAAAATGATTGTTATGGATACACTACCAGATAGCAGGTCTTTAAAAGATTAAAAAAAAAAAAAGAAACACTCATTCTATATAAATTAGCTCTTGTGGGTAGAACATGTCATCTAAGCTTACATGTCATGCATGGGATCTGCAGTTGGTTACCTATGAACTCCGGTCATTTTGTATGCTTAACAGGATGGATCAGTAATTCAAACTGTTGTTGCTGGTTCGGGGCCCATTCAAAATATTGTGTGGATCCCAGATGTGGGTGTCGCCGTCTGCTCCAACAGATCAAAGGTAAATCATATCACTTGTTTGATATGGTTATTCAGAGAATGTAAAAATTGTATCCAAGTTTGGAAATAAATGGGTTTGCATTGCTGTTTGCGATATAAATTTTGGGCTTTGTGCTTAATCTTAATACATGGAATTGCTCAATTGAGAATCAATCGCCCACCGACAGTCCAAAAAGGTTTTTGAGCAAGCTATGACAAGCAAGAGCTCACTGTATTCAATCCAAGAGTCGTTTGCTGACATTGGCACAATCAGAAAATGAAAATTCTCTCAATCTGTCTGTCATGCTCACTCACTAACTCACTCACTCACTCACTCACTCAAATTTTTTGTGTTTGCAGTGTATATGCCTGAACTCACAACACAAACCAGCAATCGCCATTTCTTATTATTTACACACAAAATGCATTCAATTCAGAGTACTTTTGCCGAAAAACACATTGTATAGTCCCAACAACTGGAAAAACTCAATTTTCTAATTTTCTACACTCTATGTTGCAGTTTACAAAGAAGAGATAATCACTTTATGGAAACTATGTCCAATCAATGAACCTATGTAAAGGTTTTAATTTTTTATTTATAACCACTTACTTTAACCTCCAGGACCCCTTGTCGTACTCTGCCCAATGGCAGCATCAATGGTGTTTTTTTTCGATTGGTAAACTGTCAAAGTCAAACTTGTTGCCATGTGCTGGCTAGCTAGTGCAAAATTAACAAACTAGGATCTCTCTGATCCATTGTCCCAAGTTTGCAAACTCCTTTTGATCTTTCGTGGCAAAATCACATTTGTTTCTTGCTCCATTCATTTTTATGCAGTGTACTTATATATCTGCATTGGTGTCCTTTTTGTGTGTGTTTGTTTTTAGGATGTTTTGGTTATAAATTGCTCAAAAGAGTTCATGGGAAACAACCATGTGCTGGCCACTTGTCGCACAGCTCTTAAGAAGCAAGGTGTAATTGGCCTCAACATGGCGCCTTGCATGAGGGCCTTTCTGGAGAGACTGCCTGTTATGTTGCAGGAGCAGTATGCATACGAGAAGGTATGGACCTTTAAAATGCTGACATTATTTTAATTATCTGAAGCATAAATAACATACATAAGTTTCTAGTTTTCTTCTGTTCATTAACCATCCTGAACTGGACCTGCAATAAACTTAGAAATAAATAATCCTAAAAATATATTTAGCATCACTGATCCACATTACGATTATGTCACATTTTTGGACTGTGGGACAACATTGCATTACCCAGAGAGAACCCATACAGAGATGAAAGCTCTGCATAACAAGAAGAAGAAAAAAATCTGTGGAGCATCAAATACAGTGACCTTCATAATTTTTGTCTTTTCTGATAAAGATTGATTCAACAGATACAAATCGAGCTCCTGCCATGACCATCTAAGTTCCCTTAGATGTCACGCAGTGGGTATGCTTAACGTTAGTGTTTACCAAAGTACCTAACGATGTTGAGTTGTCATACAGTAGCTTGAATATTTTCAATCTTGTTTAATTTAAAGAATAATAATTACTTTGAGAAGTGGAAGAAAGGGTTTTTTTTCTAATTTTTGCTATGGCATTTTCTGCAACTCTCGCTTTGAGAAAGAGAGCGAGAGAGAGAGATAAACAAAATTCACCTCGCTCCCCCCATCATTGAGTTGGTGCTGCCTCGTGCGCTGTTGTTTTGGTTGTCTTTTTACACAGAGAATTATGACGTTTGTCGCTTGTTTGTTTCGTGCTAGTCACATGAATGTGGCCTGGCTGTTCAGACTTATGTCGCATGTCAAAAGATCGGATATGTATCAACATTAGTAGCACATACCCAAGTGGCCTGAGTCACATTTGAAAAAAATCAGATCTGTCACCCACACTGCCATCAAAAGATCAGATACAGTTCGGACAGGGGCAAAACAAATCTGAATTGGTACACTTCAGGCTGCAGTGTGAACCTAGCAGCCTTAGAAAGATTGTGCAAAGAGGAATGGTCGAAGGTCCCCCTCTCTGTACTCTCCCATTTTGAGAAACATGGCAAGGGTGACAATAATTATGCAGGGCTATGTAGAAGCAACATTCTTTCTTGGCACTACTCACAGTACATATAATCACTCATTTATACTATGTGTTTCAAAGGTGAAAGATTTTAAGTCAAAAGACAGCATGGTAAAGGGAAAAGTGTTTTAAATTGAAATTTTTGTTCCGGCAATCATTGCTGAATTTTGTCATGCTCTGTATTAAAAATTTTACTTTACGCTTATCAAAAAGCAAATTCTATACAATTTCAATTAAATGTGTGTAGAGTAGTCAATGGGTCTTCCATTTTCAAATCATTTGATAAGAGGTTATTGATGGAACTTATGCCGCGTTCAGATGGAGCGCATCGTGTCCGCTCTACGTGAGGCGTTTTGTCGCGCGGTCAAGATGAAGTTCACTTTTCACACAACAGTGTCACGCGAGGGGAGGGGAGTGAGCTTCCTGTGCACTTTACAGTGGATCCGGAAAGGAGAGCATTGTGGCAGAGCTAATAATTTCTCCGACAGCACCTTTCTTCTTCTTTTTTTACACTGCGTGTCCCTCACTTTACGGCAATACTCGTCTGCCGGAAAAAAATTAATGTTTCAATGTCGCAAGCACGTGGCCGATGCCGTCCTAAATACTGTGCTGTCAGTGCTGCACTATCGTTGCCTTAGCACAGTAACAACGGTTCAATAGGTGTTAAAAAAGGATGCAAACGCTGCACATACCAGTTATCCCAAGTTCGCCCTTCCGCCTTCCTACAAGCCAGGTGTGCTCTTGCTTGGCTTCGTTTTTGTATTGAAAGCTCAGCTGGCCGTGTTGGGTAGCTCCGGTGACCGCAAAGCAGCCGCCATGATTCATTCCTGCTCCCTGTGTGAACCGTTGAACATTCCCGAAGCTGATTGGCTGACGCGACACGCGACAAAAGTTAACATTTTTTAACTTCTCGCGTCACGCGTAATTACGTGCGTCGCTTGACATGCATCATCACGCCCGTCGCGCGAACTCCATTGACTACAACACAAAACCGTCCGCTCTTCGCGCTCCATCTGAACGCAGCATTAGGGCTCTCAGTCATTCAGGAGGCATTCACTTAAAAGAGCTATTGAGAGCTGTTCCATGATGTTGTTTTTATTTGTTTGTTTTTTTTAAACAAGGATGGGTGAATACTGAGACCAGGAGTCTGTATCAACACCAATACCAGCTCTATTTCAGGGAATCTACTCGCAACGGCCTTTTTACAATCACAGAGAAATTAGAAGAAATACAAAGTGGACAATTTCTTGGCATGTCAAGGAAAATTGCTGTATGAAGATACATAGGTCTGCCTTAAAAAGGATTGAGTAGGATTGATTTGAGTACTTGCACTAGTTTCAGTTTGAGAAAAAGTGGTACAAAACATTCTTTTTTTTTCTCTCTCTCTCTTCTCAGTACAATGGTTTACGCAATAAAAAAAATGAATCAGTGATACATTGCACTTCACGTTGTTAATGTTTAAAGGGACAGTATTTAAGATTTTTCATTAAAAAGGAATATATTAATTGATTGTAAATTTCAAAAACATGAACAAATGAATGTGTTCTAAATGACCATTAAATATAATCATAGGTCTAGTTATCATAAAATTATATTACTTGAGGGGGTGGCCCTTCTCCGGAGGTGGCCATGTTTGTTAAGCCACGGAAAATGGCAAATGCAGCACTTGCACCACCTCCTGCTGCTGTCCGTAATGAAAAATGGTCTAAATCTTACACACTGTCTCTTTAAGACAGTATCTTCAATTGTATCTTCTCGTGAAATATTCTAATTTTAATGACGCGGGCTGAATTCATGTAATGGTTGATACATTGATACATACATCCATTGTTTTCTTCTAGCCTCATGTAGTTTGTGGGGAGCAGCTTATCCACAGCCCCTACATGCAGTGCCTTGCCTCTCTGGCAGTGGGCCTCAACCTAGACCAGCTCCTGTGCTGTCCACCGGTGCCGCCTTCTCTCCGACACTGCCCACCAGAGTGTGGCTCTGCCACCTGGAGTGCCACTGAGTGGGCCTGGCTGGACTGCTTCTCAACAACAGTCAAGGCAGCCGAGGCTCTGGCTCGAGGGGCTAGTTTCCCTGATTCCTTTATTGTTCCTGACCTTGAACCAGTTCCCAATGATGAAATGGCTTTGCTCATGGTGAGGGATGGTGTCCAACTTTATTCTACCTTTCAAAAGATAATTCATGCTAAGCTATAATAAATATCTCTTGCTTTTTAAAGGACAACACTAAATGGATCTCTGGTTTGGATGAACAAATCATGTCTTGGGCTACCTCTCGACCAGAGGTAATTTCTACAAATTGTATCATAATTATTCTGCCAATGGTAATAGCGCTTGGTTCTTCCATTATCATGAAATTTCCATGTTGGATATTTCCAGGACTGGCACCTTGGAGGGAAATGTGAGGTGTATTTGTGGGGTGCTGGACGACATGGCCAATTGGCTGAGGCAGGCAGAAACATCTTGATACCAACCATTGCACCGTCCTTCTCGCAGGCGCAACAGGTATACTGCATATATGTGTTTGTCTCGGCTAAGAGTCTGCTAGGTGCAGCAAAATGACCATATCTAATGTAGGTTAAGCTCACTATTTTTCTTGATATTTTTCCTTCTCCCGAGTCTGACCAGAAAAAAAACTAACTTGTATATGGCCCCCCCACTCACAAAAAAACAAATAAATAAATAAAAAAATGTTTACTTTGGGGTTCTTTAGGTATTTTTCGGAACGTCAAATCAATCAAGTTACATTACCTTAATATCATGATATTTGGTTTACATTATGAACAGATAACTACAAACCGAATTCGGTTGAAGTTGAGAAATTGTATAAAAGGTAAATAAAAACATAATACAACAATTTGAAAATCCTTTTCAACCCATATTCAATTGAATACACTACAAAGACAACATATTTATTGTTCAAAGTGATAAACTTAATTGTTTTTTGCCAAATAATAATGAACTTAGAATTTCAAGGTTGAAACACGTCCAGTAGAAGTTAGGAAAGAGCATATTTACCACTTTGTTACATCTTCTTTACTTTTAATAACACTCAATAAACGTTTTGGAAGAGAGGAGACTAATTCTCTTAGCTTCTCATGTGGAATTCTTTCCCATTCTTGCTTGATGAACCACTTCAGTTCAACAGTCCGGGGTCTTCTCTGTCGTATTTTACGCTTCATAATGCACCACACATTTTCAATGGGAGACAGGTCTGGACTGCAAGCAGGCCAGGTGAGAACCTGGACTCTTGGGACTTCAAAACCATGCTATTGTAACACATGCAGAATGTGGCTTGGCATTATCTTGCTGAACTAAGCAGCGGCGTCCATGAAAAAGACATCGCTTGGGTGGCAGCATATGTTGCTCCAAAATCTGTATGTACTTTTCAGCATTTATGTTGCCTTCACAGAAATGTTAAGTCACCCATGCCATGGGAACTAATGCACCCCCATACCATCACAGATGCTGGCTTTTGAACTTTGCGTCGATAAGTGTCCGGATGGTCCGCTTCCTCTTTCGTCCAGACGGCACGACCTCCGGTGTTTCCAAAAACAATTTGAAAAGTGGACTCATCAGATCACAAAACACTTTTCCATTGTGCATCCGTCCATTTGACCTTAGCTCCGGCCCAGAGAACCCAGTGGCTTTTCTGGATGTTGTTCATAAACAGTTTTTGGTTTGTATGGTAGAGTTTTAACCCGCACTTACTGATGTAATGACCAGCTGCATTTACTAACAGTGGTTTTCTGAAGTTTTCCTGAGCCCATTTGTAGATATCCTTTACACACTCATGTCAGTCTGAGGGATCGAAGGTCACAGCCATTCTGTCTTGGTTTCCGACTGTGGCGCTTACATGCAGTGATTTCACCAGATTCTCTGAACCTTTCGATGATATCATAGACCGTAGATGTTGAAAGTCCTAAATTCCTTGCAATTTTGCTTTGAAAAATGTTGATCTTAAACTGTCCAACTATTTTCTCACGCAGTTGTGGACAAAGTAGTGAAAGTCGCCCCATCCTTGCTTATGAATGACTGAGCATGTTTGGGGAGGCTCCCATTATACCCAATCATGGTACCCACCTGTTCCCAATTAGCCTGATCACATTTGGGATGTTCCAAACAAGTGTTTGATGAGCTGTTCTCAGCTTTCTCAGTATTTTTTTGCCACCTTTCCCAACTTCTACTGGACGTGTTGCAGCCATGAAATTCTAAGTTAATTATTATTTGGCAAAAAACAATTAGGTTTATCAGTTTGAACATTAAATATGTTGTCTTTGTAGTATTTCCAATTGTTATGGGTTAAGAAGGATTTTCAAATCGTTGTATTTTGTTTTTATTTACATTTTACACAATTTCCCAACTTCAACTGAATCCAGTTTGTACATGAAACTTAGTTAGCAAACCATTTGTAGACAAAATATCAACTTTTTACTTTTTATAATTGGCAAAATAAGTGTAGTATCCCTTTACTAAATTTGAATTGACCAATTTTACAATAAAACAGTCAGTTAGCTTTGGTTTCTCAGTGAGGCAAAATGAAGAACTGAGTAGAATATAGGGGGTATTTTCCCCGTCCTGGTCTAAACCACTTAAACCGATACATTCTCCTTAACGTGTTTCACCTAAAGTTGATTTTCCCTTCTTTCTTTCTGTACGTTTATAGGTGCAAGGTGATCTTTGAATTTTTAACTTTGAGCATATTCCTTTTCGGTTCATTTGTAGCATCTCTCCCCCTCCAGGTAGTGTGTGGTCAGAACTGCACCTTTGTTATGCAGCCGAACGGGACTGTGTTGGCTTGTGGAGAGGGCAGCTATGGCCGTCTGGGACAAGGCAACTCTGATGACCTGCATGTCCTCACCGTAATCTCAGCTCTTCAAGGTGGTGTTAAGTCACGTGGCTTTTTTTTTTCTTTGTCATCATGTAAACTCTCATGATAACATATGAGATATCATAGAATGGAAAAAAAAAATGTCTGCAATTGGTTTTTTTTTGTTTTTTTTACATTAGTAAGGAGGGTTTTGTTCATATTTATGAGAAGTTTTGTTTTCTTTTACTTTCTTAATAGCTACTTGTAGCCTTGAGAGTGTTTTGTTTTTCCTCATTATTCGTCAGGTTTTGTGGTGACTCAGTTGGTGACATCATGTGGTAGTGACGGACATTCCATGGCTCTGACAGAGAGTGGTGAGGTATTTAGCTGGGGTGATGGCGACTATGGCAAGCTGGGCCATGGAAACAGTGACCGCCAGCGGCGACCGAGACAGATTGAAGCTCTTCAAGGGGAAGAGGTTGTGCAGGTCAGTCGTGTTTCTATAATTTCACAGAGTATGTTGTTTTCAGTCACCGTCCATCATTCATCTTCCGCTTATCCGTGGTCAGGCCACAGGGAAAGCAGCCTTAGCAGGGAAGTCCAGACGTCTCTTACGAGCCGATTCTCTCTACTCTTTATAGGGGTTCCATAAGCATTGTCAGGGCAACCAAAAGACACAAGCCGACTTTTGTTTAGAGTCACGTGCCAAATAATTGGGCTATGATCAAATGAACTCAATGAAATGTGATGCTCATACATTATCCTTTATTTTGTGTCAAACTGTATTAAAAGGTCCTTAAGTTGGGCATGTTACTTCAAAACTGTAATGCATTATTGATGACTTATTACTGCCATTCCAAAGCAATTAGTTACATTATTGTAACTCTACAGTGGGCCCCCGTGTTATGAGATTACTCCGTTCCGTGGTTGGGCTCGTAAGGTAAATTTGCCATATGGCGGACAATCCAAACCTATGTTAAATAGCTAATGCATTTAGAACCCCAGGTAAAAACATCAAAATTGTACGTACATATTAAAATATATATATATATAATATACATGTATACAATCAGAAAACATCTTAAATAAAAAAAAATAGAAAGGATTTATTGACCTTTGAGTAGTGCTTGTTATGCCCATATTCCCTAGTAAGGGTAGCCTAGGCTAGGCTAGCTTAGTATTTCTTGATTATTTCATCGTTTCCATATAAATCATCTTCTTACTTCTCTCTTTAACATCACTAGCAATCTTGGGACCCATGGCTAACCCATTCAAGTTTGAATTAAGCAGTAAAATGCACTATAAATACGGTTTTGTAACCACTTGCGATAGAGCATTCCGCCGTTTTGAAACGAGTGAGGCCGACCAATAGCAGACCAGCATCTACCTGAGGAGGCGCCAACCAATAGCAGACCAGCGTTGTAGTGACACATTGCAGGGAAGCAGTTTGACGGCAAGAGAAAATAACTGCAATTACCTAAAACGCCTGCAGATGGAGACGAAATAGCCAACCCCCTACGGTCATGACAGTTGTTTCATGTTATCAACTGCTTTAATTAATATAATCAATTTGCAGGGTTTTGTAGCATTTTTTGGGGGGTCAAGATTATAATGCGTGGTAACACATTACAGTCATGTTACCGAATAAAATAGTACTCGATTTTTGTGTGTAATGCCTTACAGCACCACATTACAGCAAAAAGTAATGCATTACAGTATTTATATTACTTTTGTAATGCATTACTCCCAACACTGTGTATGAATGATGAAAACTTACCTTTGGTACATTGGCTATTTAATTTCTTATGAAATATGAGGATTTTTTGGAGCGACTTTTCTAACCATGAGGTGAAACATCTGGTTCACTGAAACTGCCGTGTGGCTGCTTCGCCCCCCTTCGCTCGTTCTGAAGTCGACTGAAGGGGACCGGCCATGAAACAACTAAGACAAAAAAAGTTAACATCACCTTGCGGTAATGTTATTTTGCGCGCCTGTCGGGAGTGCGCGCACTTGTTGATATTGCCACTCACGTTCGATGGTGCCCCACACACTCTTTGTACTCAGCTTATTCTCAGCGGCCCTGCGCCTGGTTAAGCTCTTAAAAGGGAAGTCAAGTCAAACTAATTCTTACAATACAATATGATCTATGCGATCCCACTCGACCAATTTTTTTTTTTTCTTTTTCTCAATACAACAGTAACCCTAGTGAGGGCAACAAATGAAATGTAAAATAAGCCAGTTCCGTAAATTTTTTGACATTGTTTTGAAACATTTTTATTCCTCCTGGTAGTTTTTTTTTTTGTGTGTTTTGTTAGTTACTTTGTTTACTTTTTGTACAAATTTCTTCTTTGGAATGGACCCACTATTGATGCTGAAACAATGCAAATTTTTACAATTTGTGGCTAAAAGCTAGCTCATGTACATTGTATAGTATTTTCTCCCCGGTTACAGATTAAATTGACCGACATTTAGTTTTGTTTTTGTTTTATTGCCTACTTTATTGTTTGCTCAATTATGGAATGTAGTCTGCTCTTGAATCTTGAATATTTTGCTGTTTGAAGTTATTTACACTGCTCTAAAGTACTTCTGGCCAGACCTATGTGATAATGCGCTGTATCATGCAAGAACTTGTTTTGGTTGTTTCACAACTGTATTTTGATAGCTTAGCAGTTAGAATGGCTTCATGGGCGAGTCCCCCTCTTTTTATCATCTTTGGCATAACTCTACTTACAAAAGGGTAGCTTTTTTCTGCCGCATGATTGGAGATTTATGCTATTTAGACGCCCGATGCAAAACAAATGTTTGCCTTCACATATTTAGCCACCCTAGCTATGTACTTTGTAGCTGCAGCTCAGCAGTCGCAAAGGCTTGCAGAACACTTCCCAACACAAACAGCAATGTGATGTGTGTGGACAGTCTTGAGCTAACTGAAAATGATGATTAATTACAGTTAAAAACTTTAATCAACTTACTGCCCTAGATTGTTTGTTTTCTTTTGGGTTTTCTTTTCTTTTTTATTACCAAGTGTCATACACCATTTAATTTAAATAACTAATTATCCATATTAGTCATTTGTTATTCATGTTTAATTTTTTTTTTCCTCCTCCATAGATGTCCTGCGGGTTCAAACATTCAGCTGTGGTAACAGCAGATGGAAAACTTTTCACTTTTGGCAACGGTGATTACGGTAGACTTGGTTTGGGAAACACGTCCAACAAGAAGTTGCCAGAGAAAGTCACGGCTTTGGAAGGATATCAAGTTGGCCAGGTCAGATGTACCAAAGGGAAAATTGATTTTGATTTCCTGCAGCCCTCATCAACACTGATTATTACACTCCTCAGGTCGCATGTGGTTTGAACCACACATTGGCCGTTTCTGCTGATGGAATGATCGTGTGGGCTTTTGGTGATGGGGACTATGGAAAACTGGGACTTGGAAATTCAACAGCCAAGTCTTCACCTCAGGTTAGACCTGCTTGATAATCTGAGCCGCAGTTAGGATGGATGAGTTTATTAAATGTTTGTAGTTGTGGTAGTAGGTTTCGTGCATGTTAATTCTTTGGATTTTTGATCTCCAGAAGGTGGAAATGCTGTGTGGAATTGGCATTAAAAAAGTGGCTTGCGGAACTCAGTTCTCTGTGGCTTTATCAAAAGATGGCAAAGTTTTTACATTTGGGAAAGGTATGTGCAAATAGTCATTTACATTGTAGATTAACTGGAATAGTTGCAGTTGGGTAGTGATGGGAAAATGAAGCTCAATGAAACATTTGATATTTTTGCTCCTCTCGACCAGCAGTCCAAAATCTTTGGAGTCAGAGACTTCTTTTGAAAGCAAACTTTCTAAGGACCCCCATTGCAAATGTTTGCAGAAACAAAACCAAAAAACAAAACAAAAAAACCATCTAACCCTAGGCCACATAAAAGTGCCCTTCTTAGTGACCAGCAGATTCAATCGGAAAACAATTATATTTTTTTTACTTTTCAGCTCCGAAAAGTGAATTTAAAAAAAAAAAAAAAAATTGCAAACTGAATGCCCTCTTATAACAAACCGGGTCAAATCCTCCCAAAAGGTTGCTGCTAGTCAAAAACAGCTTGATTAAATAAAATGGCGCTTAAGCTTTGCTGGCTTCATCGCCTCATCGTTTTGACAAATTTGAAAATTATTACGTTTTAGAAAAATGTATTTAACTGGTTGAATTGATTGAGTCATGAATACTTTCACAATTTAATATGAAATGAACAAAAAATACATATTTTTTTGATTAATAATCCAATGTTCCAACTTTCCTAGATGTTCCAAATGAGTGGAACTCTTCTTTAATGCAGTTGTGTCTGTAGTACAGCTTTTACTCATTTATATTGTAAAACTGTAAAGAAAAGAAAGTACACCAAACATAACTCAGGTACATCCCATATGCAAAAATGATACAGCTTACTAAATGTATGGATTAAATCCATCATATAACTGAGTTACAAATGATATTATTTTGAATATAAAACAATAATTAAATGCAAATGAGTTTGATTATCAATGCAAAACATTTGCATATGCTAACATTTACCAAAAGGAAATACTTTGCACAAACGAAATAGCTAACGAGCTAAACACATACAAGTCAACACTATGCAACACGCTGAAGATAAAAACTAACATTAGCTAGCATGTCATCTACAGTCTCAAGTTGGAGCAACAAATGACTATTTTGGAGCATATTGGCATAAATGACAACATTCCAACAAAGAAAACACAATTCACAGACACTCTTGGGCCAGATCTCACAAAGAGAAGGAACAATGCATGCACACAAACAGCAACCGGTCCCAAATGAAGCCTGCCCTCCCCTACCACATAATGCACGATCAACAGCGGCGAGAGGTGGCACCTAAAAACAAAGACTAAACTAAACAAGGCACAAATCTGTAACTATTAAAAGATGAACTAAATCAATTCCAAAACACCCAAATTATTTCACAAACCCCCTGCAGTCAGGCGGACCCCACATTGAGAACCACTGCTCCAGATAAAACCTTTGTTTTAAAAACGTGGTGAGAATTAAATAAATTTGCATTGCACTTGCCTTTGTCTTTAAACCAAGAGTAACAGCTACGTAGAAGAGCAACAAAAATAGTAGAAGTGCTTCATGATTCTTCATTTTCCCATCAATAATATATGTAGTATTTTTCCCAAATCTTTTAATCTTCTGCTCTAGACCGCTTAATTGGTTTGCCAGAAGCCCGGGCAAGGAACCACAACCGTCCCCAACAGGTGCCGGCTCTGTCAGGGATCCACATCCAGGATGTTGCTGCAGGAGCTGAGCACACTTTGGTTCTCTCCTCCACCGGGGACGTTTACACATGGGGCAGCAACTTAGAGGGCCAGGTAAGCCACTCAAAGCCGACGAGAAACCCCCATGTAAACTCTCACGATGACATGTAATCTGAAAATGAATTGTACTAGTTTCAATGACTTTGTTAAACGTTTTATATCTTTAGTTGGGTCTGGGCCACACCAACCACGTAAGAGAACCAACCCTGGTGACAGCGCTGCAGAGCAAGGGAATCAACCAGATCACTGCTGGACGCTGCCATAGTGCAGCGTGGACTGCACCCTCTGTCCCACCCCGAGCACCAGGTCAACATACTCTTGTTTTTGCCCCCATCCTTTCCAGTCGACAGCCGCGTTCCCATTAGCAACCCTCGCCAAATCACCCTGCTTGTCCGTGCACCGCGTCTTTGCCGTTTCCATTACGAGAGGCACGGGATGGAATATGGACAGGTTCAACTGAACTGTGCAAACCTCTGGCAGCGAGCGGTTTTCCGCCGCAACATTTCATGAGGGACGAGTCTCGACCGCTGTGTTTGCAGTGTTTATAAAATAGGAGTTGTCGTTGCATGATGTAGCAACTTACAAAATAACTCTACAATCAAATATACATATCAAATGCACAGAAGTTTTGACATATAGACAAAAAAAAAATCTATTTTGCGGTTTGAGCCAGTGAGACACCCACCCACCTGCCACAACTCGTTGCCCTCAAGATGAAAATACAATAAATACAGTAGAAATTAGTGTTGTAATCAAGACTTCACCAGCCGAGACCAAGATGTGATCTCGACCTGGGTGCATTGATTGATAGACAAGGCAAAGACTTTTGGAAGTCAAGACTGAGACTAGATTAGGAGGACCGTTAAAGAAAAATCACAAAAAACACCCAAGAAAATCTTGAAACAAATCTTGTAACATTGTTTATTGCTCGTTTATGTTGTGTTTGATAATGCTATGCGAGCGAATCCATTTGCACAAGTCTGAGCCACCTGATTTTGAGGTTTTGCCAATACCATCTCCCGGATCGATACTTCAACAATATACTGCGGAGGGGACAAAAAGCGCATCCAAGTGATCTATTTATTTATTTATTTGTTTTAAGTTAAACTATTCCAAATGAGACCTTTTACATACTGAAGGTTTTAGCTAGTGGAGCAATCGTTTAAACCATGTAAGTCATTGGGGGGGGGGGGGGGGGGGGGGGGTTGCAAATCCTAGTCATTTCAATACAAAACGTTAATTAGATGCAGTTTGAGTACTTAGGAATGCAAAGCCTTTGCACATGCTAACATGAGGGAAATACCTGGCACGAATAAAATGCTAACGAGCTAAACACATACAAGGCAGCAGTATATAACATGCTGAAGATAAGAACTAACATTAGCTAGCATGTTATCCACAATGTTTTGAAAACTACTGGCCTACAGAATTAAGTCAGTGACCAATTTGTATAATGTGGTTGGACTGACTTGTTTCTCGTTGGCTTTCTTGTTGAACTGATGCTTGGTGTGTTTTCAGGCTCTTCAGTCCCTCTCCAGCTCGGTCTGCCTATTGCTGTACCCCCGCAGTACAGCGTGCTAAAGGAGGTGAGCATGGAATCAGTGAGGGCTCGACTACGCCTCCTCTATCACTTCTCCGACCTCATGTACTCGTCTTGGAGACTTCTCAACCTCAGTCCCAACAACCAGGTGTTTAAAATAATCTACACACACACACATTCTCAAAGCCTTCATGTGTATCCCAAATTAGTATTCATATTTTTCACCTATGTCATTTGACAATGACTAAATGCAATTCTCTAGAAGGTTAACAAAACATGTCTTCACCCTTTCCCACCATTTTCAGTATTATTAGACCTAAAAATGGTTTGCAAGGCTCTAAGAAGTTTTCGTCACTGTTTGCTCTACTTTTTGGACTTTGTGGCTCATGGTCCCAAACTTTTTTTGCACGGCTGTTCGTTTGTGTTCAGGAGTGCCAGGTTTCGTTAAGACTTAATCTGTGATCCATGTAGAACAATTGCCATAGTTCAGACCTTTCATTAAAGAATCATATTCAATTGCTCACTACGGATTGTAAAAAAACCCACATCAGTTCTGCTGTTGTATGATCCAGCGCAAGTCTTCGCTCGCAGCTAATGTGCGGATGAGCCACATGGTCAGTGTTGGGCAAGTTACTACGAAGCTGTAATGCATTATTTATTACTTGTCACTGTCATTTCAAATACATTACAATATTACTGCATTTGAAATGTAAGGCATTACACTACTATTGCATTACTTTGATATTACGCTCACCAACATAACTGCAAATAAGGATTTGCCATTCTAAATGTAGCTCATTGTGCTCATTACACATCCAGTGGAAGTTTGGCTTTAGCATAAAAACAGTACAAATCATGTAATCTGTATTGTATCGTAAACCTTTAAAGGCATAATAATATGTGTGTGTATGTATATGTGTGTGTGTGTGTGTGTGTGTGTATATATATATATATATATATATATATATATATATATATATATATGTATATATATACACTGGGTTACGGCATCCCTGGGTTACGGCATCCCTGGCTTACGTTTTTGTTGTTGTTGTTTTTTGTTTTTTTTTTCCACGTAACAATGTGGAATACTGAGTTTTTTCGTCCCCTCTTTAAGGCATTTTACGTGCACTTTACGATTAACCTCAACAACTGTCATGACCTGTAAGGTTTGTTGTTTTGCCTCCGTTTTGAGGCATTTTTTTGGTAACAGCTCTTATTCTCTGTATGTCTCAAACTGCCTCTGCTGCAATGCATTCCTACAATGCTGGTCTGCTATTGGTCTGCGTCTCGACTCCCTAAGATACGGGGAGGCACGGGGTCGCAAAGATGGCTGCCTAAAGACTTGATCTTGTGTGAGAGTGCTTTCAATATTGTATTTATTATGCATTTTAGTGCTTAATTCAAACTTGAATCGGTTATCAACGAGTCCCAAGATTGCTAGTGATGTTAAAGAGAGAAGATGATGATTTATATGGAATCTAAGCTGGAGATAATTAAGAAATACGAAGAAAGCTAAGCTAGTTTAGCATAGGCTAGCCTTACTAGGGAATATGGCCATAAGCGTCACTCAAAGGTAAATAAATCCTTTCTATATTTTTATTTATGATGTTATTTAATTGTTTGCATGTACTTTACCATACTATTTTGATACCAAGTTTTAATATGTATAGACAATTTTTATGTTTTTACCTGGGGTTTTACACGCATTAGCTAATTAACATAAGTTTGGATTGCCCACTATACTGCGAATTCACGTTCCGATCCCAACCGCTGAACGGATCAATCTCGTAAACTGGGGACCCCACTGTATTTTACTCCCTTTATTACTTAGCGTCACAGCATAATAAAGCATTGATGATACTTCAGGTAGAAACAGTTAGTGCATTCCACAATTCCAATGTTAATATCCAAATTCAGGTTCAGGGACAGACTTTTCAAAAATAGATGGTTTCCGCGGGGTAGCAGCTAGCCTACATCATTGTTATTGTGTTTAACGCACTGTTTAACATGAGTTTTCTCATGCTTCATTTTGATACACATTGACCACAATTATTTACAGACTATGGCAATTGTACAGTGAACATGAGTGTTAGTTTACCTTGTCATTATTGCTAATGTTGAAATGTTGGCATTTTCAAGTGCACCTAATATTAGATTCTTCTTGTCTTTACCTCTGACGAACTGAAAGTAATGGGGGTATGTCCATCTTGTGTGTGTATTGTACATATTCAACCTGTCATCTGGTGCTGCCGCACTCATCCAAGAAGTAAGCATTTTGCCCCGGACTTTTCTCGTCTGATCCCATGGTGTTTTTCGCGAATTTGGGGAAACAGCACTCTCATGTTAAAAATGCTTTGTAATGCACTGCGTTACTCTCATTTGTACCGAATAAAATATTATGATTATTTTTTGATGATTTCATTTTCTCCTTTGCAGAGCTCCACCTCACGTTACAACGCAGGTACCTGGGGAATTGTTCAGGGCCAATTAAGACCCTTACTAGCCCCGAGAGTATACACTCTACCCATGGTGCGCTCGATTGGCAAAACCATGGTGCAAGGCAAGAACTATGGTCCCCAAATCACCGTCAAACGGATCTCCACAAGGTCAGTACCTGTCACTTCTATTTAGCAGAGGGACCAGCTCATTGTATTGTCGCTCACCCGGTCTCCGACTGCGTTTACAGGGGACGGAAATGCAAACCCATCTTTGTACAGATCGCCCGTCAGGTTGTGAAACTGAACGCTTCAGACCTACGGCTTCCCTCGAGAGCCTGGAAGGTGAAGCTGGTGGGAGAGGGGGCTGATGACGCAGGGGGGGTCTTTGATGATACCATCACAGAAATGTGCCAGGTATGGAGCGATCATCGCTCATTTGCTGTTGGTGTGATTGCTAGGCCTGTTACTCTCTGCAATTGTGTTCATAGGAATTAGAGACGGGTGTGGTAGACCTGCTCATCCCTTCCCCCAATGCCACTGCGGAGGTTGGCTATAACAGAGACAGGTGAGGCAAACAGCAGAGTGTGTCTGATGATGCCTTACCGATATCAGGGACTGGGAAAAAAAAGCATTTACGTTTGACCAATATGTGATAACGTTTATCTACACTACAGAGAATATGTATTGTCCATGAATAAACATACATACAAATATTTATAATACCAGGGTTCTTTATTAAAAATGACGCTGGCTTGTTCTTATACAAATTGCAAAAATTAAATACAATAAACACTACACAGTCTTGATTTTTACCCATTAACCATTTAACTACCGACCCCCCCCCCCCCCGCCCTGTGTTTTTTTCGAACAAAGTAAAAAGTAAAACTTGTAGCCTATATTACTTGTTTATAATTCTAGGATACTTGGAAAATTACTTAAAGAAAGCCACTTTCATAGATTAGGTTACAGGAATTTTTTGTCCCATCCGTATTTTAGAAAAATAATATAAACATGCTAGAGAAGTGAAAATGATCAGCAAACGCCTACAATATATAGTAATGAGCATAAATTATTGTAACACTTATATATAGCACATATTATCAATAGAAATTGTACAAGACAAGCTACCTTGTTGATAGTGGGCCCAGCATTGGCATCTTGCGAATGGAAAAGTTGCTTGTAGCCTCTAGAATGTATAAATAGGTGTTTAATGAACCGCTGGTATGCCATTTCATCTTATTTCTACCATTCCTCTAGCTGCTGCCATTTTTTCAAAAACACAGGGACGCATTGTCCCAATAGGAGTGAAAGGGTTAAACATTTGATATTTTACATAATACTTATATTAGATACAATAGATAGACAAATTCATCTGGATGATATGACAGGTGGAAAGTGTTACTCAGCAAAAAAGAAGAAAAAAAAATATTATTGTATAATGTGAATATGCAGGGACCAATACCAGTTCTGAGAGGGCTACCAAAATATCGTTGATAAAAATCAGAATAGTACTTATATCGCAAACATGATATGGACATTCGTAGTTTGGTTATCTTTGTTGATTTCATGAAACCTTCTTGAACACTCTTGTCCCCCACCCCCCCAAAAAAACGGTAAATAAAAATGTTAAAGTGCTTTTTGTGATTAGTGGGTGGATAGGTTACAAAAAAAATATGATGAAGACAGCACAAATTCTTTTCAAAGGTTCCTCCTCAACCCATCGTCATGCTCGGATGAGCACATGCTCCAATTTAAATTTCTTGGCATCCTGATGGGTGTGGCCATTCGGACCAAAAAGCCACTGGACCTTCATCTGGCACCTCTGGTGTGGAAGCAATTGTGCTGTATCCCGCTGCTCCTGGAAGATCTGGAGGAAGTGGACCTCCTTTATGTGCAGACGCTTAAAAGCATTCTTCACATCGAAGACAGTGGCATCACCGAGGACAATTTCCACGAGGTGCAGTGCGGCTGTGTCTCTTGTATGATGGATGTTAAAACTCTTTCGGTGCCATTGTGAGTGTCAAGTCAAGTAAATTCACACATTTTGAAATCAGGCCGCTAACAACTGTTCAGAAGGGCTATCGGTCACAAAATTGGTGTGTAAAAATGGATGAAAACATGCAAATTTGGTATTTTAGCCAGAAATTTGAAGTCATAATTAGCTTGATACGGGCCACATCAAATGATGTGGTGGGCCGAATTGAGTCTGACACCTGCGTTGTCTAGACCATGGGTGTCAAACTCATTTTAATCAGGGGCCGCAAAGTAGTTTTAGTTTCTGTCGGAGGACCATTGTGACCTAAGTCAAATTTGACACATTTTGAAATCAAAGGCCGCTAAAAACTGTTCAGATGGGGCAATGATAACGAAAAATATGTAAAAGTTGAGGAAAACATGTAAATTTGGTATTTTAGCGAGACACTTGAAGTCATATTTAGCATTTTGCAGGCCACACAAAATGATGCGGCGGTCCAGATCCAGCCCCCAGGCCTTGAGTTTGACACTTGTGCTCTAGAGGTTCCGACAGCGCTTGGCACTGACAGAGTTAAATATTTGTCCACGGTCACTCTCTGTGTCATTTATCTTGGTTGCTGGGAAAAAGCTTTACCATGTATAGCCGTACTGTTTTTCTTAAAAGCAAATTTGTTTGAGTTTTAACTACATTTTCAATGAAATTGCATTTCATACTTGACCAACATGATCATGCAACAGATGAAACTGGCAATCGTAAACTTGCTTTTATTTCCATTTCAGATGATTCCTCTGGATTGCTTTGTCGGTCAGAGCGCCGATGGCAAGATGGTGCCCATCATCCCGGGAGGAAACAGCATCCCTCTCACTTTCTCCAACCGAAAGGAATACGTAGAAAGGGCGATCGAGTACCGGCTGCACGAAATCAATCGACAGGTGAGGCCGTCGGTCTGGCCGGCGACCGGACCCGAAAGGTTCATAAAGGGGCGGGAAGACCTGATGGGGTCCTCTCGTGTCAGGTGGCGGCCGTGCGCGAGGGCATGTCCTGGATCGTGCCCGTGCCGCTGCTGTCCCTGCTGACGGCCAAGCAGCTGGAGCAGATGGTGTGCGGCATGCCCGAGATCTGCTGCGAGGTGCTGAAGAAGGTGGTGCGCTACCGAGAGGTGGACGAGCAGCACTCGCTGGTGCAGTGGTTCTGGCAGACTTTGGAGGAGTTCTCCAACGAGGAGCGAGTCCTCTTCATGCGCTTCGTGTCGGGACGCTCCAGGCTGCCCGCCAACACGGCTGACATCTCGCAGAGGTTTCAGATCATGAAGGTCGACAGGGTGAGTCCATGAATGGAGAAGGCCCCAACCGTCGTCGGGTCGAATTTGCCCCTTTTCTCCATCTCGATATTTATTTCAAGTATTTTTCAGCAGCGGCTAAATGATTCCATTTCTAAATTGTGCTCGACTCAAGGCTTGAGGACACGGCGTCGAGTGGCAAACAGGAAGTGCGTAACGCAACAAGATCCGGTCGCCTTTTGCAATAAGCTTTTGACACGAACAAAATGAAACGGCCCCGTAACTAAAGAAACACTAGGATGGCTCTCAAGGAGCCGGAACAATCAGCTTTATTGGATCATCAACATTATTTTTCACTTCCACCTCCAAAAGATAAAAAATCTTCAACCGGTTATTTTCAAAACGATTGAGCAAATACCAAGCTGCAGCTCGCGTGAACGTTTGGGTGACCAAAGTGCGCCATTTGTGTCATTTGTGCAGCCGTACGACAGCCTGCCCACCTCGCAGACGTGTTTCTTCCAGCTGCGCCTGCCCCCGTACTCCAGCCAGGCCGTCATGGCCGAGCGACTGCGCTACGCGATCAACAACTGCCGCTCCATCGACATGGACAACTACATGCTCTCTCGGAATGTGGACAACGCGGAGGGATCCGATACGGACTACTGAGGCGCCTAGGAACGCGTCGGACTTGGAAGGCGCAGATTTAGCCGAACGCCTCGCGAACCCCGACGCGCACCGTCGTCACTGCACCAATTTAGGAACTTCAGCGCAGATGGGCCACATTATACCTTCATCTCTATATTTTCAAACAGCACAAAGTTTATTTGTCATTGTGTCTTAGAAACTACTTTTAACGATACAAAAATCTTCACAAGTGCATTTAGTGTGTGAGCGTGTGTGTGAGCGTTGTGTGTGTGTGTGTTTTTTTCTTCTTTTTACTCCAGATCCCATTTTTGGGGCGTTGCATGGAGTTATTGTTTGGTAATGTGCATAGGATATTCAAAAGGAAGTTAAGGCAAATATATTGTGTACATTATGTAAAATGCTTCATGACAAATTTCTTGCTGTAACATCCATATTTATTGTTTTATTGCGTCTACCTGGTATCCCATAGCATCCAAAACCACAATAAATGCTGCAGAATGGATTTTTCTAACCTTAAGCGTTTTTACTTTGTTACATGTGTAACTTTCTTCAACAGTCAATGCAGTTTCCAGTGAATTTTGTTTTCTTAAATCATGACTACTATCACAGCGGCGATGCCATAACTATATGCACAACATTTCAAACACTTTTTCAATTTTGATGTTGTGGAACATGGATGGGCAACTTCTACGCTAGCACAGTGGTCCCAAGCCACCGAGCCGCGGCCTGCAACCCGTCCGTGGATCAGTTGGTACCGGGCCGCGTAGGTCGCACCTGTAATAATGACGCTTTGGACCTGATTGAGTCAACAGTTCATTCATGTGTGCTTTATTTGGCTTGATCTTCGTTTTTTGGCGCCATATCTGGCCGCTGTTGGTATTACATTTTGTAGTGAGGCGGATGATGGGGCTTTAAGTGAGAACAGTCGGTTGTTTGTGTCTTTGTGAGATTGACACAAGATACTTGTGGGTTGTGATTGTGGTTAACATGCTAGCCTTGTAGCATGTACCTCAGCATTTCCCTTTGGTATATGTTAGCAAAGGTTTTGCATTGATTAGAACTCGTTTGCATCTAACTAACGTTTTGTATTGAAATGAATAGCTTTTGTAATTCAGTTATACGATTGACTTAATGTAATTTGTGTACGTTTTTGTACATTTTGAGAACCCCCAAGTGTTGTCCGTGGCGATAAATAGGTTGGGGACCACTGTGCTAGAGGGAGCCACAATTTTTGGAGTCAAATAGGACCATGCACTTCCTAACCAGATGTATGAGAAAACTGATATTTTAGAGGTGCACAAAACCTGTGGAAAATTGTATAAAAAAGTGTAAAGGGCACTTTGGAAGTAAAATTCTAAGTAATTGCATTACTGTACCTGCATATTTTAGAAACGCAAAAAATATTAAGCCTGTTAACCCCTGGAGGAAATTTTGACCCAACTCGGGCTTTTTGATGTTTTTGGTGTGATATCAAAAGAAAAGCGTACCAAAATATATATATATATATATATATATATATATATATATATATATATATATATATATATATATATATATATACATATATATATATATATATATATATACACATATATATATATATATATACACATATATATATATATATATATATATATATATATATATATATATATGACGACTAAAAAATGACGACTTTCAATGTGCCACGTTCTTGTCCCTTCTAAATGCTTGCTAACGGGAGGTTGAGAGGTCCATCCTACAGTATAGATGTCAAATTTAGCTCATGTCGGACTCATTTACTGCCATTCAAAATTTAAAATATTGTCAATTTGGGATATACAGTATTGAAAACCCAATGTTTTATCTTGCATTCCCCCAATTTATGCGTTAATCCTTTCAACGGCAACTCATGAACCGTGCGCAATAGAAAATACTGTGTTGACACTTCAAAACCATCAGCTATAAAATCCTATATTTGCTACAGCAAAAATGCTGTATTGTGATACATAGAGGACCAAAAAGTTATTTTACTTAGTTTTTAATTGTTTGTTTCTAAAAATACTTTTCAACATTATATTTAAAGTTTATCCCCACTATTCGCAAAGAATTGGGAAAAGGCCAGCACACAGAGCAAAAACTTGAATAAAATGAGTTTGACACCCCAGGCATAGTGTGAATACAACATTTTGCAGACCATGCTTTGAGTATATTCTGTTCTCTTTGTGTCATACTACTTACTGTATGTATTTCCATTTGATTATGCTCTTTCCAGTGTTGTAGTTTTAGGTTAAGAGTTTTTATCCAATCAGAATGCATCTAACTTGTGTCGCCAGGCTGTATGAAATCTGAGCATGGCCTTTCAGAATCAACAGTGCGGGCGTCTGTGTACCGTAAGTGACCGGGCACATATAGTTAATGGATAGTTGCGATAGCCAATCAGGTCATGAGTTGGCAACAGTCAGGCCAGCTAGAAGGCCTCACATTGAACGTGAGATGGGCAGCACTATGCAGATCAACCAAGCGACACCAAGTGGCTTTGTTGATCTGAAACGGTGTAGCCTACACCAGAGTCAGAACCGGGACTTTTAGCAGAAAAATCAAATATACAGTAAGGAAAGAAAGAAGTAGGGGACAGCTGTTTTGGTGAGTGCAAATATTGTGTTCATTTTTTTCATTTTTAGTATGTTTTTGTAATTTTATCTTGTTTTATATTCAATGAGTGGATATCACTTGTGACGTGCAGTGATGAGTTTCAATTGCTGATATGGGTTTGGCAATGTTTAAATGCTCTGGAAAATAGCTTGTTTTGTACGATTAATTAATCCTTCTACGATTAAGGTGTCGCAGCGGCCAGTAATGCGTAAGTGTGCTTCTGTATAGGATTTCTCCAGCCATAGTGTCATAAATGGTGGTATTATGAGGGATATTCATTCGGGTAGGACACCACTGAAGACCTAAGTTTGAAATGCACGGACCGCCACGGGTCCAGGAAAAGGTACATGTAGTTATCTGCTGTTTTCAACTAGATGACGACCCAATAAAATAAGGAGGAGAAAGAGACTCCGGTTTGGACCTGAAATGACATACACAATGTTTTGGATTACTCTGGATGCAACTCTGGTCTAGGATAAGCTTCATTTGAAAATAAAACAATATTCCTTGGCGATGGTAAAGAAACGTTTGGACACCCCGGTCTAAATAAATTTATCGAAGATCTGCTTGACGCACTCTTACTTAAGCGTCTCGATCCATTGTGTGGGGCCGAGGTGACGGACCCTAAGGAGAGAAGTCTCCTGTCAGTCGCTCGTCTCACTTCTACCTCTGGGTCCAAAACAAAGCGGGCGGACTCACCTGTCGCGACGGCCAGCTCGATGATGTGGTCAGAGAACTGGTGAGGTTTACTGACGGAACACACGTGACTCCCCAAATCCTTTGTTTGGACCCGTTGGATAGTGAGCGTGATCCCGTCGCTGGCGTCAGTGATGGCGTAGCCGACTGTGCAGTTCCGGAAGGCCTTGTGTTTGATGTAGTGGCAAAGCAGCTCGTTTTGAGGACTCCTCCACTGTGCGGACAGCCGAGAGGCCAAGGTATTGCCGCGGTGAGGCACGCACAACAGCGTAATGGGATGACCTGGTTGACAGAGCACTTTGACAAAACTACCTGGAGAAAGACGACAAAATGGTATTGGCATATTAAAATACTCATGATTTTTTTTGTTTTTTTTCAAAATGGGGAGGACTATAAAGAAAATACAAGTTACAATAGGCAAATAGGATGACTCATTCCAAATCTCAAAGGAATCCAGTTCCGAATGAACTTCTACTTTTGTGCGTGATCAATTTTCTCAAATTCCATAGACGAATACAGTCGGCTCGATTACAAACGCGCTAATGTCAGGAGACGCACAAACATGGAACATTTAGTGGAGTTTGCGTGCCAAAACCTACCTTCATCAAACAAGTGGAAAAGCGTGAAAACATAGAAGACTGCGGCCGTCCAAGATTGCTGAAAAGACGTTTTCTGCATTTCTCAAAGGTTTCAACGATATCAACTGAATCATATAGCTTGAGTGAGCATTTAATGGGCTATGTAGCCATCTATCACTTTTGTTTTTGGTGTGTAGGATCAATTTACAAGCTTCAAGTAAGCGAAGGGACTATGGTAACCAAGCATTAAAAAAAAACACTCGTCAATCTGCTTGCCTGTTGGTTCAATTTACAGGTTGCTTCATTGCTATGCTGGTTAAAAAAAAAAAAGAAGAAGGGAGGCGGCAGGTGACAAATAAAGAACTCAAGAAAACCCCTCAAATATGTCAGTTTAATGCTGCATTTGTTCAGTTTAAACATTCATAGAATAAGGACAGATCATTTTTCTTTTCGAAAATACAGAACTTAATTTACAAGACAGGATTAGAACATACAAGCCTTCAGGGGTACTGTACATTTACACACACTCATTCGATTCCATTCCACGACAATAATTTACAGTTGTGCAGTATTAGAATTATAGCTGCCAGGTTCACCTGCTATGCACAAGAAAAGGAGAAAAGGCATTCTTTTCTAGCTTATGCATGAGGAGAACGGCACAAGTACAATTCTACGTACAGTGCGCTAAAGCAGCCTCTCCGACCCCTCTTTTTTCGATTCAGAAGCCTCTAATTAACATGAAGGTTCCCGCCCAAGAAACAACATGGCCAGAACCCGTCATACTTGTCTTTCTATGCGTGTGTATGATTAGTACATGTGTGGCAAAGCATTCTGCGTGTCAAGACATTCTGCAAGATATTTTGTAGATAACAAGTGAAGTGATATCTGTTTGAGCAGGCTGGTCTTTCCCGCGGCAACCTTATCATAGCAAACGTTTCTTTGCAAGCAGTGCATCCATTCTTACAGCAAAGCATTTAGTAGCAAATGAATAATCATTCGTCTATAATTATCCTGACAATAGCAAAAAAACTAAGTGTAATATTCCAAAAATATACCACAAAGCTGCATAATAATTTCCATGCTTACTGCAGGACTTTGAGCAAATAATTATCTCCATTGTTCACGCGGCATGTTTGTGACCAGAGTACCGGTAGGTGTGAAATATGAAGGGAGAATTTCAATTGGAAGTGGAGTTTCAACGTGTTGTAAAATGCCTGAAAATATAGTACGTATTGTCTCTGTCACATGCCTCATCCCGCTCACGTTTATCATGGAAGCTTCCTCGCCTTCAGATGAACAAGCATCACATTTGCCACGAGGCATTGGAGTTTGGACTAGTGGAGTGTGCAAGCGGAATCAGCAACAGGGCTGAACTGAAGTCCAGTCCGTCATGGCAGTGGTTTGAATCACATCTCGATCTTGAGATCGTAGAACTCAGCGGCACAAGGATGACTTGACATATACTTCCTGTGCTCAAAGCCCAGTCGTGACTACAAAATGACATCACAAAATCACTGAGACAACCATCGCTGTGTAAACACGTCATATTTTACACTTGTGTTTTTCTTCAGCCCGCGCCCTTGTCGTGCGCTTCAGTCTGCGTGCGCTACTGGATGCCTCGAAACAAACACAAGGCAAACGCCATTGCGAAGAGCTGGAAGAACAACAAGAAAAATAGTGTGCTCATTCATTAGAAAAAAAAAAAGCTCAATTGTAAAGCAGTCCCACTACAACAGAGCTCATCCATCCATCTTCTATAGGCGCTTGTCCTCACAAGGGTCGCTGGCTTGCTTTTGTCTATCCCAGCCACCTTGAGATAGGGCTCCATAATTAATTAAATTTCACTATATTGGCTGCCACGATGAATTAAGCTGATCCTCGGCGATATTAACATTTATAAAGTCCCCAGATGTATGTCAACTCAAGCACTTGTCCTCCAACCACCAGGGGACAGTGCTTTGCACGTTTGCATGATGAGAGCCTCTGCTTTCTCGCCTTAATATATTATTTACCGGTGTGAAATGCCATTGAGTTTCCCACCTGATTCCAAATATAGATGTGGTGCTAGCTGTCAATTGAGACCCATTTTGAAAAATCAGAAAACTTGAAAAACAGCAAAAACTTGTGATAAATTGACCGAAATGACAGAAAATGACATTTTGACTGCTAAGTTAGCATGTGTTGCCCTATATGCCATTTTTCTCAAACTTTTGCCAGCTATCTACTATCTTCTGTACAGTGGGAGGTGCATGGTATCTTGTAAACAAAACATTGAATCGTCTTGACAAATTTGCTTTAATGCATGAATGAAAGCATTCAATTAAAATTTGAAATACAGTAGACCCGTTAAAGAAAAACTACTCGACGTATGCATTACTCTTAGAAAACACATGACACACACACACACACACACACACACACACACATATACATACACACACACATATACATACATATATATACACATATATATATATACACATATATATACACATATATATATATATATACACATATATATACACATATATATACACATATATATATATATATATATATATATATATATATATATATATATATATACACATATATATACACATATATATATATATATATATATATATATATATATATATATATATATATATATATATATATATATGACCAATTTGCCAACTCACTCTGGCATCACTCAAAGCACATTTCCAAAGCAAAAATGTACAGTATTAAGTATTAAGTACACACACCTCGATTGTCAGCACTACAATGGCAAGCGCTCCTGCTGTGTAAATGTATGTCTCAAAGTAATCCATCATTGCAGTGTAACAGCCCTGTAATAATCATAATAAAGAAACATAATAATTATCTTTATTAATTGTTATAATTAATACTACTACTACTAATAATAATAATAATAATAAAAATGTTCTTCTAAAGTCAATCTTAAAAAAAAAAACAATAAATAAAATCATTTGCAGGAAACTTACCTTATTTGCGAAAGTCATAAGATTTTTCTCACCACGGGTGTTTTGCTCACAAGCAATCACAATATGCAATCATATTTAATTATTGACTCATAACTTATATACATTATATGAATTAATTGTAATGGACATTTAGTTATTTATGAACTGAAATGTAAAACGTGCAAAATTTCCTTGCTGCATTTCCTCAGGAATGACAGTGATCTGTTCATAGTCCAGCGTTGTTGTTGGGACTCACCTATTTGATGTTATTTTGTTCAAGTCAAGGTAACAATAGTATGAGTAGTGAAACATTGCATTGAACATTGCATTGAAACAATCAAAGTAAAAGTTCGATATAACTGTAATCCAAAAATATGAATACAACTTGTATGAGGCAAGAGGTGGTTACACCAAATACTGCCCCCTTTTTTAGAGAAAAGCAGTTTTCTTTGACTTCATTTGTTTGATAGGATTCTTTACGAGTTTGTTTTTTTAAAACAGAAAATTAAGCAAAGCTGGCAGCCAATAATTAAGTGACCTGGTGGCCCAGGGCCAGGAAATGGCAAATATCTAATATTCAATATTTACACTTTTTTCTACCTAAACTGAACACTCATCTTTAAATGCTGATGATCAACTTTTCACCCGTACTTCAATTACTTCTCATTCGGGTGCGAGTTCTAGAGCAGCGGTTCTCAAAGTGGGGTCTGCGGACCCCCGAGGGTCCGTGGCCTGACTGCAGGGGGCCCGTGAAATAATTTGGGTGTTTTGGAACCGATGAGTGGATCTTTTCATAGTTACAGATTTGTGCCTTTTGTCTGTTTTCTGGCCGCTGTTCATAGCGCATTCGGTGGTGGGGAAGGACGGTGGGGAGCTGTTGCACGCGTCGTTCCGTCTCTTTGTGAGAACTGGCTTTATGATAATATGCCCCAAATGTGTTGTTTGTTGGTCCAACTTGTGACTGAAGATAACATGCTAGCTATTGTTAGTTTTTATCTTCAGCGTGTTATATAGTGTGGCCTTGTACGTGCAAGCGTTTGTGCTAGGTATTTCCTTTTGGTAAATGTTACTAGAGTATGCAAATGTTTTGCAATGATAATCATACTCGTTTGCATTAATTAACATTTTGTCTTGAAAGGAATATTTGTATTTGAAATTCAATGTTACGGAGTTCTGTTTTTTTATAAAATGTGTGTACATTATATAATGTTTGATACGGGACTTACTGTGCCTGAGTTATGTTTTCTGTATTTTGTTTACTTTACAGTTTTACAATATAAATGAGTGAGAGCAGTACTACTGACACAAATTAACGAGGAGTTGTACTCATTTGCTGTTTTTCTACATAGATAGAGGCCATTGTAAGATCTAGGAGGGACAGAACATTGGGTCATTAATAAAAAAATTTAAAAAAAATCTATGTATGTGTTATTTCATTTTTTTAATATTAAATTGTGAAAGTATTCATGATTCTACAATAAAACAATCAATTCAACCAGGTGAATATATTTTTTAAAATGGAATAATTTTGAAAATTGTAAATGTGTTTTGTGCCTATAATTGCTTGCTAACAAGGCAATGAAGCCAGCAAAGCTGTTTTGGACTAAATACTTGGCAGCAACCTTTTTGGGGGGAAATTGATCCGGTTAGTTAGAAGGAGACATGCAATTGGCAATTTTTATTTTCTAAACCTCATTCTAGCTGAAAAGTAATAAATATACGTGTTGTCAAATTGAATATGTTGCTGAACAAAAAGGGCACTTATGTTTGGCTTCAATTACTTTTTTGTTTTGTGCCCGCAAACGCTTGCAATGGGGGTCCTTGCAAAATGTGCTTTCTAAAAGGACTCCGAAAAGTTTGAGAAGCCCTGTTTCAAGAGGAGGCACTGACAAACTGATACACTAACCTTGTTATTCTGAAAGGCTGGGTTTCCACTGATACATTGCAACGTGCCGATATGCTCCATGTGTCCTTGGTTGCTACTGCCCTGGCAACAAGCATCAGGAGTCATCTTGTTGGGGTTGAGGAGCCTAAAGAGACTCACATCAAAGTCCTCTGGGCCACTTATGCCACAACAGTCAAACTATACATCAAGACATACAGGGGTTGGATGAGCATCAGATTAAAACGATGAGGTAAAACAATGAGGTCATTACAAGAAAAGATGCCTTACTGTGGTCATGATGGCATTCCATGTGGAGGTGAAGACGTCAGTGGTGTTGTAACCTTGATAGTGGTGTTTTAGTTCCCGGGTAAAATAAGCCCTGCTTAACTGGCCAGACACACAAAGTAAAAGGTATGGACATATCGCCAACCACTAAAATCTTAGGTTACCCAAACCAACAACAACAAACACGGGAGAAGAGTGCTTAGCACGTCTGCCACACAATTCAGAGTCCCAGGTTCAATTCGTGTATTGGACTGATTCCTCTCTGCTCTCCGTAACATTGACTTGATCCAGCGACAACACCTCCTACTTACATGCTCCCTGAAGAAGAAAGCCAGGATGGCAGCAGCCAGCTCAGCCAGGAAAATGAAAAGGATGAACATGAAGAACTGGTCAGGGAAAAAAAAAATATGTTACACGTTATGTATTATGCTTCTTTGTTTTTTTCCTACACACTCAGCAAATTATTTAAAAAAATGTTTTTGCAAAAAGAGTAACTACTGGTACAATCACACAAAAACTACTGTACTTGCATGCCTGTGAGATTGAAAGGCTTCATATCTCCTCTAGATGGCAGCCTTGTATCGTTTATTAAGTCATTTACTTAATTCGCTGTACTTTGTCTGACAAAGCATTCAAAGTATTTTTCATAATTTCATGCCATTTAACAGTTAGATGTTCAAAATACACTGAACAATGACGCAAGCTGAGGACTTCCCACCTGGGTCTTGAACACCAGTCCTCGGAACGGACAACTATACTTACAAATGACACGTACAGATAGTTAAACCCGCTGGTCAGTGGAGATCATCATCTGCGGTTGTAACATCATGCACGCCTTCAGGAAAAAATGTAACAATTTTGCCTGATCTGTAAAATATAATGTGGTTCTTCACGTAACCAAAGACGAGGATTATTAGAGAAACCCCAACAGGTTCGAGATCAGCGGCCGGATATCTGCAAATGCGGCTCATTCATCCTTATGTTGCGGCTCTGGGGTTAGGGAAAATAACTCCTGCTTGATTCAAATCGACTCAGTGAATGGCGTAACAAGCCACTCATTTGAATCGCAGTCAATGGCGTTTGTGTGATTGGGTGATAGGGCGAAATCTACAGGACGCGTTTGGAACGACGGGACACGAAATGTGATGCAAGACTGTCAATCAATTTTTGGAAGATAAAAACCGGAAACGGAAATATAATGCGGCCTTCCAGATTAAAAGCATGCATTTTCAGAGTAAGATAAAACTGAACATTTCAAACTAAAGCGCTTGAAGGATTCCTAAAACAAAATAAATGTCATCTTAATATCCTTGCGTGTAAGCAAGGATGGACATTGGATCAGTCTGCTAACTCTTTTCTTGAAACCAAAAGAATAACAAGCGCGGCTAACAGAAACACAGCCAAAAGCTAAGTGAGGAAGGGAGAGCGTAAACAGAAAACACAGCGATATATCTTCCAGATTAAAAGCAGATGTATCAAAAAAAGATAACACAGGTAAGTGAAAAATGCAAACTGGAGTGCTTGAAGAATTCTTCACACAGAATAAATCTCATCTTTAAGGGACAATATAATGCCACGTGTTCAAATCCACCTGGCTCCGGCCTTCCCGTGAGAAGTTTGCATGTTCTCCCCGAGCCCGTGTGGGTTCTCTCCAGGCACTACGGCTTCCTCCCGCACTCCAAAAATATGCATTGCAGGTGAATTGGACATACTAAATTTTCCGTAGGTGTCATTGGGTGCATGAATGGTTGTTCGTCTCTGTGTGCCCTGCGATTGGCTAGCAACCAGTTCAGGGTGTCCTCCACCTACAGTCCGAAGCCAGCTGAAATAGGCGCCAGCAAGCCTGCGACCCTTGTGAGGATAAGCGGCTCTAGAAAATGGATGGATGGATATATGCATTTCTTTCTTCATTTCATCATTTATTACATCTTAATTTCAGATGTAATAAAGTGTTTGCAGCTCCCATTATTGTCTTATCCATGGAAATCAGGTCAAAATGGCTCTCTGAATTTTAAAGGTTGCCAACCCCAGTTCTAGATGAACCCCTTGAAATATAAAAGCTCTCTGTGGAACTCCTGTGTGGGATCTAGAAGCAACCTTCAGTGTGAAAGGGTATTTTGGGGTTCTGGGTGGAATCTTGTTATCTTGGGTTCTGGTTTGAGCATTTGAGAAGGGAAACAGAAACCAAAAAGCCTTGTCTTTACTTCTAAACTTGCATGTTTATACAACAATCCCCATTGAATTAGTCACTTGTCGTAACTGTAGTGCGTAAAACAAAATCAGACTCACGAAGAGTAGCAGACATTTGCTCTCACGTATGGCTCCACAGCAACCCAAGAAGCCCAGCAGGAACAGCATTGCTCCAATTGCCAAGATGACGTAGACCCCCGTAAACAGCAGGGGGTTGGCTGCCACTATCTCTCGGAAGCCCATTGGGTCCACCAGCATCCAAACACCAACACCCAGCATGAAAGAGCCTCCTAGCTGGGAACGACAGCGACATGTATCCTGTAAGTGTGAGTTCCATGCATGTATTCGTTTTTTAAATTGTGGTGGACTCACAAAGATTAAAAAGTTGAAGATGAACATCAGGTACTTCATACAGCTGAGGCAGTCACCCTCCATGGTTGAGCGTCCATGCACACACACACCTGTTATGCGCTCTTATCGATACAAAGCAGCGCAAGAAGTAAAAGATGGAATTAAAATCAATAGAATTATCATAATTACCTGTGAATAAAACACATCTCAGTATGATGGACCCTCTACAAAATCATCCTTAAAAAACATTTTTTCTCTATACAACATAAGGCTGCACAATTATGTCCAAAATAATAATCACAATTATTTTGGTCAAAATTTAAATCACAAAAATTAATCACGATTATTCACCATGTTTGGTCAAACATGTCTATTTATTGCACTTTTTTTAAACAAGCAGTATATAAACAAGGCTTCATATATATATATATATATATATATATATATATATATATATATATATATATATATATATATATATATATATATATATATAACATTTAAAATAATTTTTAAATTTGTCAAAATGCGTTTTGTGTCTACTATTGCTCGCCAATGAGACGACGAAGCCAGCAAAGCTAAAGCAGCATTTCATTTTATAGTGCTGTTTTTGACTAAATAATTGTCAGCAACCCGTTTGGGGGAAATTGACCCGGTTTGTTATACGGAGGTGTGCAAGTTGGATTTATTTTTTTTTCTAAACTTTACAATACGATATTCTGTCGGCTTTGAAAGATACATCAAAATGCTGAAAATCGTCTGACACTCGAACGGTTGCCTTTTCAGATAACGCTTGGCACTGAAAGACTTCAATTAACTTATTTTGATTTTAGATTTGGGGCGGCATGGCGGAAGATTTATTCGCACTTTTGATTCACAATTCAGAGGTCCCAGGATGAATTCCAGTTTGCGCAGGGCTTCCTGTGTCGAGTTTGCATGTTCTCCCCGTGCTCGCGTGATCTTCTCGGTCTTCTCCAGCTTTCCAAAAACATGCATGCTCGGTGTATTGGACTCTCCAAAAGGAGAGTCATGTCTTTGTGTGCCCTGTGATTGGCTGACAACTATTCAAGGGTGTCCCTCACTTACTGCCCAAAAACGACTGGGATAGGCACCAGCAAGCCAGAGGGGACTGATGGAATACAGATCTATTTTTCTATGGCATTGACCTCGATTTTTGATACAAGTAAACTAAGTTTTAATTACGGAGCAGATGGTTTCTTCCCATATTTCGGATGACATAAGACTTGTACTGTTCATTTGATGTGAACAGACAACAGAACGGGCAAATGCATGATGACACAGAGGCAGCAACAGTTGTTGTCACTTGTGACCACGGCAGCGTGTCCCCAAGGGATCATATCACACATGGAGCCACATTGGCTGCTGGTGACAGTGGGTATGTTAATGTGAGTGAGGCCCTCAGTGGAGGTGTGAAGAGGACCAACTGTGCACTTAAGGTCCCTGATGGTGTTTACCACTTGGAGATGACATAAAGCCACCTGGCTCATCCAAGGCAGTGAAACAATTTGGTTGGATTTTTTTTTTTTTTTTTAATTCTCAAGATGGCTCTCTGACATAAGTACTTATTTTGAATGATGAAATCTACATTTCATAACCAGCTTCCATCCAGCCAACTTCTTGGCCGCTTATCATCACGAGGGTCGCGAGTATTGTGGAGCCTGTCTTCGAGTTGTGTGCAAACTACACGCTGAACTAATGACCAGCCAAACAAAAGGCACAACAAAGACGAACAACTACTGTAATTCCCCAATTAAAAGACACACTTTTTCCCCCAAAAATGAAGGCCAAAAGTATGAGTGTGTCCCATAAATGGTAAATAAAAAATGTGATTGTTTTTTTTTTTAATTCATCACCATTTAAGGTGGATACTACTACTCCTACTACTACTACTACTACTACTACTACTTCTACTACTTTGTACTATTGATAAAAATGATAACTGCAATGCTAAAACAATTTTCTAGTACATGCTTTTGTCTTTAACATTAGGCAGCTACACTTTTGGTTTCCAAAACAATTTGAAAAGCATTCGGTATTCAGTTACCTTAACATGTAAATTAAGCATTACTTTGAAACTGTACAATAAAATTTACCATACTGCATGTTTTTATTCCAAAGCAAAGTCCTGCGAGTTGCCTGAGTTGGCATGACACAACAAACATTTTGATGCTCGTTTGACTCATGGGTCATGATTCATGTTTTTGTACTTGTTTTATAAGGTATTATTCCAATCTGTGGAGCTACTTGTCAACGTGACAACAACAACAACAACAAAAATCAATAAACAGGCTTAAAGACCAGTGACAAGAAAGTCATGACAATAAAGGGGTGAAAAACCTAACAGGTATTCACAATGCAAATGCCATTATTCTGCTCTGGAGTCTTCAAATAGAAAGACAAGGCTACGGCAAAAACAATTGCAACTGCTTTGCTTAAAAAAAAAAAAAAATAAACAGCAAAACAAAAAAACCTTCCATTTATTTTACCATTGAGGACTTCAAACGATAGCAGCACAGTGGAAGACCGGTTAGCACGTCTGCCATACAGTTCAGAGGGCTCGGGTTGAATTCCAGCTTGCCCTTCCTGTGTGGAGTTTTCATGTTCTCCCTGTGATTGTTTTGGGTCTGCCCTCCGGATCTTTTTAAGGAATGACAATGAGTTTCATTGTTTTGTTTTGTTTTGTTTTAGTTTTGGGAGCGTTATCGTGATAGTTTTGGTCTTGTATTTACACAGACATTTTGGAAAATGAAAATGGAAATGTGTGCTTATCAAACCGTACCCTTGTTACATTAGCAAGGAGCTGCCAATCTGATTTTGAGTGGCAAATTAGTTCAAACGTACTTGCATATACAGTATGTACATCTGCAAATATTTGCAAGTATGTTCAAATGTATTTGCAAATATGTTTGAACATACGGTATTTCTCAGAGTCCAAGTTGACCTCGCTTATAAGTCGACACTCCCTTTTCAACTTCAATTTGGGTGAATTTTACAATAACGCGAGAATAAGTCTACCCCTGACTTTAGAGGTTACAAAGATCATGGCTCTCCAATGGTGTGTGTAATTCAAATGATGAAATGACGGTACTTTTAGACACATTTCTTCATCGTATATTGAATAACATACTGTTGCGGTTGGGGGTTGGAGGGGCAGACAAGTTCGAAGCAATGTATGCATGCACCTAGACGCAAATGCTGAAACTAATGTTGCAACAATAAATTGATTTTAAGTTCCAATGCTTTCTTTTTTTGACACAGGTGAAAAATAATTTGTACATGCCAGTTCTAGCGCACAACCAATGGCTGAAGAAGACAAGTCAAGCCATCTTTTCCTTTTCATAATACATCAAAGTCCGTGGAAAAAAATGAGCCACGCAGCCTCATTGTTGATGACAAAGAGGCAATAAGGCGGCGCTTGACGAAAGAGCATTTTTCAACGTTCTATGCTAACCCCCTAAAACAGATGCATACTATATTGAATTAGAGGTATATATAATCATTTTAAGCACTGTAAATGAAATTATATTACTTCTTCTGGGTTCGAATTAACAGTATTCAAACACAGCTATTTGGAAAAAATTAGTCTGTTTTGAGTTATGCGGTTATAGAGGGTTTTCACTGACGTCACATTGTGGGGGGTAACCCGGATGCGCCGCCATCACAGAGGCACACGACAAACGGAGTGCAATGCCTTCTTGCGTATCTGGGATGGATTAAACAAAAATATCAATGTTGAGACAAAAAAAAAAACCTTAGCAAAGCCTGTCGCCGATGCGAAGGCATACATTGAAGGACTCAGAAGACAAGGGAAGGCCCGGTATGTGGGAAAAGTACAGTTTATTGGCTGTGTCGATCCATATGAGTTGGCTGACTCATCCTGGATAAAGGACATTTCGGGTATTCTTCCCACAATTGCATATCCAGATATAGTCAACAACAGTACTTGTTTTTTTCACCGAGCCCATACACAGCCAAAGATCTTAAATCCTACAAAGGTTTGGAGGCTGACAACCAGATGGCGTGTGGATGGGTGAGGGAGAAGCAACATTTTCAGTAGAATCAGAACTACATAACTCATTTATGCAACATGTGGTAGCTTGATAATAATAACTATGCCAATGTCAGTTTTAGTTATGTCATACCAAAGTCCCTAACGTTAAAATCAGCAAATTGAACAGAAAAACACCACAAGCAATAATTGTTTTTGCAAGTTACTATTAAAACGGCATCATTGCATTACAAACTTTGTTATTCGTTGATGCAATCAATATTTTCTTAACTGAAAAAAAATGAGCAGAAAATTCGGATGTTGTCCGGATTTTTTCCTCTCAGATCCTGGTTGAGCTTTGCCAACCACAGGCGTCTCCTTTCCTCCGATCATTTCTGGCATTCCTCTCCTTGATTTTTGATCACTTTTGGAAGCCTGTAATAGTCTAAATGTTTTTCTCGGGCTGCCCGATTTGTGCAACCTGAAACACGGCAATAATTGACCATTTTTACTCACGATGTTGCAGATACTGTATACGTCGTGCCCATGCAGTGTTATGGTACTGACTACCTCCAAGATGGCGGCTTCCGAGTTTATGACGCGGCTGATGACGCGCCGTGAAAACCCTGTATAGTTCGACCTCCCTAATATGGGGGTTGAAAATGAGGAAAAAAAACTCCACTTGTTCTCTGAGAAATACGGTAGTTGCAAACCATAGATGAATGTTCTTGTAAATACGCTCAAACAAACTTATAGGCTAAATCCTGAAAAAAAGAACTGCCATTTTTCCCAGAACGCCAGTTTATTGACTTGCACATGTGCATCATCTGCAGCCTTATGAAATATGTTTACTCAATAATTTTGGTATAATGTAGGCAAAATGCTATTAAAAATACCAAAGCTTGTCTGTACCTCATGGTATATGAGAAGTCAAAAATGTTTACTCCATAATGTCTGCACCGAGCAAAGACCACACAGGCAGCAGTCTTGTCTCGCTATAAAGACATGTCAGCATCGTCCCCGCTACCGACAGCTGCTTCACCATTGAGATGACAAGTCGACAATGTGGAAAATAAAACAGCGAGCTGACTTCTATTATAGCGGCCTCATTCAAACACGTTCATAATTACTGGCTTCCATTTTTTAACCGGCAAGTTGGCAAAATGTTCTTGTGATTTGACAACCGTTTGAAAATCTGCACATACTTTTATTATTACTGACGATAATGGATGGCTTACATCTTCTTTAAAAAAAAAAAAAAAAAATCATCATCATAATTTTCGTTTCATGGGCCACATTGCACTTATAGTTTCTGTCAGAGGACCACAATAACTGTTAAGTCAAATATATTTTCAAGTTTTTATCCACCAAAACTTTTAAAAGTTGAACCCAACTTGCAAGGTTGATATTTTAGCCCGGAACATGAAGTCAAATCAGCATTTTGTGGGCCAAATAAAATGATGCGGCAAGCCGGATCTGGCCCCCGGGCCTTGAGTTTGACACGTGCGCTAGACTATAGCCAATTCAATTATTGCTGAAATTAACCCCTGGGTGCCCAGGGATTTTTCACTGGCCTGGCCTTATTATAGTCCAACTTGGGCTGACTTTGAAAGGGTCATAATATCCTCAAATACAAATATATATTTACTTTCAACCCTTTCAACCTTTCAAAATATTCATTGACATCAACTCTATCCATACATATTGATTTTTTTTCTTTTGGGGGAGGGGGGCTATGGCCCTTTATGTACAAAATTTGTAAAAATGCTATAATAGCAAAAGTAACTATGCTGTATATTTATATATTTATGAAATTGAAATGGGAATATTTATTAAAATATGTATTATTTTTTTATTAATTTATTTATTTATTAAAATATTTATTATAAATATACTATTATGACTTTTGAAGACTTTTGCATTATGTGAGTCCAGGCTAAGCCAATCATTGAAGTCACTGAAAAGCTTGTAAATGTCATGAATTGGCTGCTAGCACCACCCTGTGGTTTGGGGTTTTCAAAACATAAATTTCTACTGCGCCCTGTTCGCATGTTGCTGTTCAAGGATTCATGCGAAAATCGGGGGAAATGCATGATAAAACATCAGCGTGGCATATTGAAAGTCGTCATGTTTTGACAATCTATGCAACATTTTAGTGTCCTAGTGTTTTCTTTGTTTACTTTTCCTTTGATATCACACATCAAAAACATCAAAAAGCCAACGTTGGGTCAAAAATGTCCCCCAGGGGTTAAAGAAGTGCAGTACGTAAATGACATTTTATGGATATTATTACAGACTACTGAAGACAAAGCTTATAGAAAATGACAGATGTCTGCAAAGGAAATGCTCACTCATGAGATACTACTTCAGAAAGCTCTTCTGCAGCTTTACCTTTTTCTAGACTACCATAACACTAGCGGCATGTACGAAAAGGAAGCAAAATAGTTTGGAAGTTTGAGTCCAGACCGCTCCCATTTGATCTTGGCATCTGGTTTTGCCACTACCGGACAACAACGCACACCAGCTGATCAGCAGACCATGTGATTTTTTTAGGCTGAATAATTTACAGTAACACAATCAAAACAATTGATGCAAGACCACCCAACACAAGGAAAGGCCTGCAGTGTCAGAGAATAGGTTTGTGAATGGGTCACAGGGGAGCGTGAGAGGTTGAACATCTGCTTTGTATTCCATTGTGCCTTTCATCTTGTTAAATGTAGAAACTTGAAAAGAACGCCTCAGGATTGACATCAGATCTCCTAACGTGATACTACGAGACACCGTGAGGACTATACACAAAATTATTACAATTGAAGTTTTTAGACCTAAGGTACATAGCTGTATTGACAGCTAATTTACGATCTTAGCAAGACTCCGATGTCAGATTGTGTTTGTTCTTGTACGTTAAGGGCCAGTGTTGGGCAAGTGACTTCAAAACTGTAATGCATTATTTATTACTTATTACTGTCATTTAAAAGGAATTGGTTACATGACAATATTACTGTATTTGAAATGTAAGGCATTACAATGCATTTGCATTACTTTTGTATTACTCTCACCAGCATAACTGGGAAAATGGATTTGCATTCTAAATGTAGCTCATTGCGCTCATTACACATTCAGTGGAAGGTTGGCTTAAGCCTAAAAACGGAACAAACCATTTCATCTATATCGTATTGTAAATCTTTTTAGACAAGATACTTTTTTTTGTATTTCAATCCCTCTATAACTCAGCTTCACAGCATAGTGATGCATCATTTATGCTTTAGGGCCAAAACAGTTAGTGCATTCCACAATTTCAATGTGAATTCGATTCGATTTCAGTCGGCTAAGTTAGGGACAGACGTTTCAAAAATAGATGGTTTTGATGCAGCTAATGTGAGCAGCCATCTTAAATCATCATTATTAACGTACTGTTTAACATGAGTTTTTGTATGCTTCATCTTGATATACATTGGCCACACTTATTTATCGAATATAATTAATAGCAAACAGAGTACATTAGTGTTAGCTTACCTCACCATGATTGCTCTTTGTGACAGGGATCTTGCTAACAAGGTTTCCAAATGCAAGCAAATTCACTGCGGAAAGCGGCAGCATATCTTCTACGTACAACATACTCGGCCACCAGTTTCCTAACCTCTTAAGGTAGAAGTAGCATCCCTGAGCGAGAATACAATCATTTTATCTGCTTCTTTTTATCCCACTCAATCCTCCATGTGTTTTCTTTTCGCTAACTTCAGATTACTATGGCACCACTCTAAATGGTTTGTCAAATTACTGGTGCTATTTGGCGAACTGGACAGGTTTGGACAATACACCTAACTACTGTATATACTGTAATACTGTATATTCTCAATGTCTTTACCTCTGATGAAGTGAAAGTAATGGGCGTGTGTCTATCTTGTGTATGTATTGTCCATATTCAACCTGTCATCTGCTGCTGTCGCACTCATCTCTGCTGTACAGTAGTAGTTCCTACTAATGGGAAGTACAGTACACATTTTGCCCCAACTTTTCTTTTGCGATCTCGCAGTGTTGTTGGCAAATTTGGGAACCAAAACCCCACCACTTTCAGGTTAAAAATGCATTGTAATGCATTGCATTACTCTCATTTGTACTGAGTAAGCTATTACTATTTGAGTTAAGTGAAGAGGTGTAAATGCCAGTTTGAATGGTTCTTTGTCTAAATGAGGGGTCACCAACCTTTTTGAACCCAAAAGCTACCTCGTGTACTAATCACTGCACGGCGCTACTAAAACGATGAGCACTTCTGAAAGAGCTAAATTTCTACAAAATCCATTTGGTCATAAATTCTTAATAATGGATAGATGAATATTTATCTTTGTGAAAAAATTGTTCCTAATTCATGTTGATGACTTGTCACATTAATATTAAACAATGTAGGAAACATATAGATGACTATGCAATGCTTTATTTTCCATAAAACCCCGCAAGTATGTTTTCAACTCCTATATCATTCATGGGAAATCATAATGCCCCATCACTGGTGAGATATTTTTAGAACCGGTGGCTGGGCTACTCATGTGGTCCTCAGGGGCAACATGGTGCCACGCTCTGAGCTAGCCAGCCAATGGCAAGGTGATTGGGACATTGAGTGGGAATTGATCCTTGAATCTACTGAATTAAGCACAACCATTGATGATCACTAACGTTAACTGCGGAAACACCTTTGATGCATTTAGTTTTTGTACTCAATCTGCTATCCTGATCAATAAGCAACACAGAAAAAAATGAGTTTGGTAATGAACAATTAGCTAATATTAGAATCACTTGATTCAGCCACTTTCAGCCTGTATATGAGTTCATATGTAGATGACATTCTGAAATTTTCAGCATCTCAAGACACATTTAATCAACGATTTCTGTACGCCCATATACAGTAGATGTCAAAGGCCTTACAATGTGATCTACTTAGTATAATTTTTCATTTGACTTCATATAGTTTAGGAAATATCAAAAAGAATCTCCAAAGATTGCCGGATTCCAATAGTAGTGGAATTATGGAGACAAAAAATGAGTGGATCTAGGCAATGTACAAGATATTCTGTATATAGTAGCCTATGTAAAAGTAGTATAAAATGTGTTAGCCGTGAGTTACATTAAAAATAAGAAAGCCTAACGACAAAAATAAAAGGGAGGCTATAAGAAACAGTGAGTTTAAAAAATATATACTGAGTATAGAATCGTTCGTAAAAAAAAAAATAATTAATTAAACACCACCTGAGACATGTTGGTAATTAAGTAGTAAAGTGTATTACATGTATTTTCACATAAAATCTGCATTCTGCATATTGGCTGTGATTAAAAAAATAAAATATAATCGCTGCGTTTCTACGTACTTACCTAATACTGGATCTGTTCTCTTTCCACTCAGTTGTTCCTCAAAGTCCGAGTAGAGTGCGCGACTCCCCCCATCTATGGTCAGTCGCTTCTGTTTTATTGGCGCTTACCACATGCACAAATGCTACTAAGCTTCCGTCCACGCTTTTCAGAATAAAGGTTTCCTGTAGAACTAAATAACAGTACCAGTTAAAAAAACAAAACAACAACAAAAAACCGTCTCAAACACAGGTGGTCGGTCTAGGTTTACGAAGGATTTGCATTGCTACGGTGGCGCATCGTATCTCAAAATTAGTCTGTCACTAACCAACACTTAATTGTAACATGAGTACCGAAAATATTTGTTTGAAAAATGCTTCCTAATATGACACGAGGTGGCAAAAAAGGACACTCCCAATGTAGGAACGATACAGCTTCGACGTTTCATAGTACATTTTGCATTCAGATTTTGCAACCCTCACAACCCAGAAACATACTTGTTTGGTCATTGAACAAATGGTACAGAATGATTTACAACCAAATGCAGGCTCTGGACCTATTATAAACGGTTTTGTTGAAGGGGAGATAATAAAATTGACAATCTTTGGTTCAAACAATATCAAAATACAGCCCAATACTTTGCATTTATTGTACTCATTTTTAACGCAAATACTATAATTTACTGTAATTACAACTTTACTTCTATGTTAGTGTGAATGTTTAAGGCAGCAGTTCTCAATCTTTTTGGAGTCAGGGAGGGGCACCTGAACTGGTTGCCAGCCAATCGCAGGGCACACAGGTACGAACAACCACTCACGCCCCCAATCACACCTAAGGACAATTTAGTGTGCCCAACACACCTTCTAGAGCATAGGTGTCAAACTCCAGTCCTCGAGGGCCGGTAACCTGAATGTTTTCCGGTTTTCTCTCCCTAACTCACCTGATTCAAATGATTAGTTCATTAACAGGAGCTTGAAAATGAGCCTAATCACTTGAATCAGGTGTGTTTCAGGGAGAGGGTTCAAAACACCTATGTTCTAGAGTGTGGGTGGAAGCCTGGGTGCCCGGAGAGAACCCATGTGGGCACGGGGAGAATATGCAAACTCCACACAGGAAGGCCAGAGCAAGCTGGAATTGAACTCTGACTCTGAACTGTGAGATGGACGTGCTAACCACTCTTCCACCGTGCCGTCCCAAGAACCACTGCTCTAAATTGTAATTGTCCTTAGGTTTAAATGTGAGGGTGAGTGGTTGCTTGTTTATCGATGCTTTGCGATCGACTAGTCTGGAGTGTTTGCCACCTTTTGATTGAAATGATCCAGGAGAGGCTCAGGCTGAGTACAGTGCCGAATGAGTACGGTGTATGTAATATATGGATGACTAGGCATTTATAACTTGAAGTGTTTGTCATCCATCTAGTCTTTTGCACCCCACTTGTAAATACTGTAGCTGTACCTAACCTACCATGCATACCTGCGCTTTATCTACTTTCACGTTATTTTTGGTATCCGTACATCACCTACCCACTTATGATCCATACTTTTTTTTTAATGAGATTTAATGAGATTCGTGTGGACTGCAAAGTAGGAATTCTATTGTATGGAGAAACTTGTTTATGCACTGTGCACAGGACAATAAACGCGTTGAATCTGGAATAATTATGACTTTATAACTGCATTCGTTTTGCTCAGCGATGGACTATGCATTTATTTTCAGGTTACATCACTTAGGTCACCCGCAGAAGATAGATCATAACAAATCAGTGACTGGATCATTTTGAAGATCACATTTCTGAGCTTCAGCTGCTCATTCTCCTTCACCACCTGTCTGACTACATTTCATTCAATCAGCCCATCACCACCAGGTCCAACCAGTAACTTTCCCTGTATATAAAGCTGCCAGTCCTGCCAGATTGTCTTGCCCTTACACCCGCTTTCTTGCATACTTTCCTGTTCTCCCTGCCCAGGATCTGCCCCTGTGTATTGGGACGTCTGCTGCCCTGTTTGTTCTGCCTGAAATTTGATCCTGCCTGGTCCTGACTAGCCATATGCCTGTAACCCCACTAAAACGATCCGCTCTGCCTGCCTGAGTAAGATTCCGCCTAACCCCAATCAGACTCTCTACCCTGGCTTGGCTTTGTCTGCCTGTCCCTCGTCTCCGTGTGCAAGCCAGCCGCTGTCGCCCACTGGTGAGTTCCTGCAAATCTCTCTGTGGGTAATCGGGTTCACTCTCTGGTGTGTTAAAATGAAATCACATAAATGAAGAGAAATCATGTAATTCCCTAAGTAAAATTAGAAGGTGACAGGTTAGGCCCATATGCTGTTTGGAATCTGAGCTATGACGATACAAGTAAAAGTTCAATTAACAAGGGTCACATGGGTCCTCTGAGCCTGTTGGGCTTTTGGTGGCCATTTAAGCATTAAAGACATGGAAGAGAAAGGTCTCCTTTTGAGCCTTGTGACCAGCAGTGGGGCAAATGCATGTCTGCAAAAGGGGTGGCAAACGGATTATTTTCTCAGCTAGGAATACACAGACTAAAAGAAAAGAATGGTGCATTCAATAAACATTGGGAAAAAAAAGGTCAAAAACGTATCATACATGTTACAAAGTACTCAGCTGGTCAGCTTCATCCATTTGTAATGACTTTATTGGCAAAGAAAACAGAATACAATGACTTTTGTGAGTTCTAAATTACTGAGCCAGCTTCAGTACTAGTCTGTCTACATTGTTACAAAAGACATACAGTACCTTTGAGAACACAATTACAGGGTTAATGTGGGTTTTTGTTTTTAACACTCGCTGTACATAGTGGATGACAAATTTATACATAGAAAGACCACGTGTCCTCGGGCGAAAATTAAACATTGGATTACAAAAGACTACAGTACAGAAGAATTTCTGTTCTGTTAAAAAAAATAAAATAAAAAAGACCAAGACAGTTTGGTCCAATTTGCTCATGGTAAGTTGAAAAGACACATTTGATTTCCCCAAATTTAACAATTCTATGTATGACCTTTATGTTCCGGCTCACCCAAGATAAACTGAGAGTAAAAACCATTGCAAATATTTTTCTTTAGTAACACATCACTTCTGTTATAGAAAAGAAGTTCTTAAATTAGAGATGGAGAACTTTTTTTTTAAAAGAGCAATGAGCCAGCAGCTTGTATTGATAAAGATGGCAGTATTTTAGGGTCAAGTTCACAGAACAATAAATGAAATTATATACAAAGTAATCATTCACACTGCTGGCATACATTTATATTTATAAAAGAAAAAAAAAAACTTTCAAAAAAAGATTTGACAGCTGTACAGATCAGCTGCAGAATAATCAAAAAGAAATAACTTTGTGGAAAAAAATAAAACAAACCATGGGAAGGCGATAAACACAGGATCAATATTATTGTACCGCACATTTCATCTCACCCCTACTCTCCTTTCCGCTCCAGTTTTTCTCCAAAACGCCTGTAACATCGCTCTCGGATCAAAAGTTAAAAAGCAAAAACTTCTCTAAAGTGCTTCAAGCAAGACTGGTCTGAGAAAAACAAACCTCATACAAAGTATTCAACTAAATGTAAAGCTAACACATAAGTTTACATTTGGACAAAACATATAATCTAAAATTGAGAGCCATCTTAGCTTGAGTTCAAGCCAAACTCGAAGGGGAACTTTAGTACTTTGGCACTTTGGTGTAGTCCTCCCTGTGAATGTTCTTGCACAAGCAGATGGCCAGAACCATCCCCAGCAGCTGTCATGAAAATAAGAAAAGGAATTATGTGAACAAATCGGTTTGCTTTCTGCTAAATCAGCAAAACCTCTTTACTTGAAACTAACTCTAAGAACTTGAATTAACCCCTGGGTGTCCGGGGATTTTTCACTAGCCTGGCCTTCTTAACACACAACTTGGGCTGATTTTGAAAGTCTCATAACATCGTCAAATACAAATATGTACTTATTTTCAACCCCTCAAAATGTTCAGTGGCATCAGCCCTGTCGATATATACATTTTTTTAATGTACAAAAATAGTAAAAATGTGAAAATAGGCAAGATTATGTTAATATATTGATGAAATTGAAATAGGAATATTCATTACGTCATAATTTAAAGTATTGTGACTTTTGAAGATTTTTGCATTATGAGAGTCCTGGTTAAGCCAATCATGTAAGTCACTGAAAGGCTTGAAATGTCATAACTTGGCTGCTAGCGCTACCCCGTGGTTTTGGGGTGTCAACACAAAAATTTCTATTGCGCCCTGTTCGCAACTTGCTGTTGAAAGGATTTATGCAAAAATCAGGAGAAATGCATGATAAAACCGGGTTTTCAATATTTCCAAAATTGACAATATTTCCAATTTTGAATGGCAGTAAATGAGTAAATGCCTGACATGGGCTAAATTTGACACCTCTTAGGTGTACCTCTTGACCTCCCTTTTGCAAGCATTTAGAAGGGACGGCAGCATGACATACTGAAAGTCGTCATGTCTTGACAATCTATGCAATATTTGAGCCTCCTAGTGTTTTTTTTTTTTTGTATGCTTTTCTTTTGATATCACACATCAAAAAATTAAAAAGCTGGAGTTGGTTCAAAATTTCCTTCAGGGGTTAAAATAAGGTGTGACATATACCTCAATGAACGCGATTGCAACACAGATTCCCAGGACCACACCGATGTTTGTGAGGAGCCAGCTCTCCACGCTGAGAGCGCAACCCTGAAGAGAACATCAGATGATTTTGTTGGCAAGCCCAAGCGCGGCAATTATTTCAGGCGGGATTATCCAAAATCATGTTACCGTGTCATATACGGGCCAGTCGGGTGTCTGAGCTTCGCAAAAGCCACTCTCTGAGACGTTTGTAGTAGCGAGGGAGATGTTGTGGCACGAGCACGGATATAGAAGTTGAGAACTGTTCACGATCACCATGTTTCCGTTCCAGTCGCTTTGGCCATTCCAGCCGCAGCATTCCATCTGCAGACAGTGCGAATGAAGTACACCTCAAACAAGCACATTTCCAAAATACTCTCTCAAAGTCAAGTTTCAAATCTGATATTTCACTTCTGCTGTCCTTGATGTTGGAACAACAGACTTTTTTGGGTGCATAGTTGTAACCCATGAATTGTCAGTCAGTTAAATGGGAAATAGTTAGCATAATTAATTTTATCATTCCTCCTTGTTTACAAAGTCTTTATACCAGAAGTCCCCAATCGCCGGTCTGTGGCCCGGTACTGGTCCGTGGGTCAACTGGTACCAGGCTACATGGGCCACACCCATAATAATGAACTACAGTGATCCCTCGCTATTTCGTGCCTCCCCAAACGAGCCCTCAGTGCATTGCAATTTTTTTTTTCATGAAAAAAACAAAAACAAAAAACAAAGCAATTTGTGGAGAGACGCGCTATGAAGTTTCCCTGCATGCCAGACAGACAAGTTAACTGTAAATGCACATGCCACAGGCACTTCTCGGACGACTGCAGTACACATATTTACTTACAACTTAAATGATTAAACCTGATACAGTAACCGTACTGTTATTCTTTCTTGTTTACATGTGTTGGCAGTACGTAGTCGGGATCATGGTGCGCGGACGTCTAACTAGAGTCAAGCCAAACATGATTCAAAAGCAAAGTTTACACTTTAATTTCCAATTTATTACTAAAGGTAAGAGGGTGCCAAAGATTTCTATCCTCCTTGCGATCTCTTTCAGCCGCTCGTGTGTGATTGACTCAGAGAACTTCCTCCGCAATGACAAAAAATAAATAAAAATACTGTTCTCAACTGACTGGCCAGGCAATTTGTCCATTGGCTCAAGGGGCAGTCCTACAAGACGCAGGGACCAATGATGAGTGGATTTCAACTTCTGAGTGGGAGTGGGCTACAACTCCTGCCCTCATTGGTCGATTGTCGCGCCGGGAGCCAATCACGTGCCACAGTCTACAATGAAAATCACAAGCGTTGACCCGTTTGTGGTGATAAAAAGGTTGGGAACCCTGCCTGATATCATTGCTGGAATTAAAATTCATGCTTGTTGGTGACAAAATCCTAGATGTAGTTAATCTTGTCATGATGACACTGCCTCAGTGCAACTACTACAAATGCCTTAACCCAGGACCCCAAGAAAGCCTGAAAAAAACTTAAAATGTGTTCAGTTGGCAAAGTATGCAAGTTGCACAACTGAAAACAATCATTATAATCATAATGGTCTGAATGACAAAACCTGGGAATGAACCAGTTTAATACCAATTAACTCTTTCAGTGCCAAGCGTTATCCGAAAAGGCAACCTCTAGTGCCAGCCGATTTCGAGCATTTTGACGCATCTCTCAAGGCCGACAGAATATTGTATTGTATGACTATGGAGACATTGGGTTGCATTCTTTACCTAACAAAATAAAGTTAGATTCTACCTTATTCCGTTCTCTTTTCGCTGTTTGAAAATAGGTCATTTGAGAGACACCAACATATTTTGGACAGAAGGAGAAAATGTATTTTCTGCACAACAGTGACTTTGGCACAAATATTTTTTAGTAGCATCTGAAACATCTCAGCAGTCTTTCCCTTTGATACAACATGAACAAAAACAGTGAAAATGTGTTTTTGATGGCCAAATAAAATAATTAATCTATGAATATAACTAGACTACAACATTGCTTGATTGGCATAATATTAAGAGCGCTGGCTACGAGTGTCATCTATCCATTCATTAAAAAAAAAAAAAAACAGTTGATGCGAATTCTTGTCACTGGCCCACAACCTAAGTTTACATAACAAAAATTCCCATCCGTGGCACTGAAAAAGTTAAAGGAAGCTGTGACTTGCTTACATTTCTCTGAATGAAGTCCCACGCCTGCTCTGTGGTTGAGTTGTTGCCTGGATAGTTGTCCAAGACCTTGGATACAATCTTAGACATTTCTTCATTTAACTGAGGGAAAACAGACGTGAATGTTACATGATATCAAACAAAATTTACTCTACAATGTTTCCATGTGATTTAATTGACTGATGCACCCCCCATTTACGTCAAATTAAGAACTCATCTGTCCCGCTTTACAATTAGCTTTGCTTTATTTATAAGTGAAGTAATGTTGTCAAATATTTATACAGGCAGTTGGAGGTATAAGTAATTTGAGTACCCATTGGTAAAATTTATTTTTCTTATATATGAAAATGCAGATAAGAAGTGAGGCACTCGAGGTCTCCAACAAACAGCTCATCATGAGGCCCCAAAATCCATGTAGGCAGAGAACAAGCTAACATTTCCAGATGGAAAATAGAATTCGTTCAGCTGAGGAGTATGAACAGCATTTTCCTCGTGAGCGTTAACTCTGGGATTCAAACAATAGAAATACATGAACAATCACTAACCAAATGGCCACGATTTCCCATTGTGTTATCATGAGGGCTACACAAATGATTCCAAAAAGCCTGTGTACCGGGAATTAATTCAAAATGAATATGTGAACAAAAAGTGACTAATAATTTGCAGAGGCTATTATGTAACTTTAAACTGGAAAATTCCATGCAGCCATTGCCCTTTATTTAGAACTGATTTTCCACTATGCACCGGGGGGCGCTGCACACCAATTTCTGTTAAGTCCAATTGTAGTTTCAAATCGTCTGACCTTTAACTTTGCAGTCAATTGACGTACTCTTGAGTTTATATTTTTAATTTCTATTCACGTAGATTGTTGTTTATAGATGGGTGTGAACACCACATAATAATATGTTGCTTACCACACCCTTCTGAAAGTAGATGAGTGCGCCGGCTACAATCTCAGCAATGAGGATCAACAAGAGGCAGGTGAAGTACTGATGAAAAAGCAAATGCACAACAAGGTTGTTAAATCTATTTGAAGGAAGCAAACTACAGCTTTTTTTTTTAACAGACCATTTTATTATAACCTTAAAGATCTTAAAATTGAGCTTGAAATGGTTTTCTTCTATCATTGGCTATGTATGCGTTTTCTACTCTGTCTGAAATTTAAAAAAATTACATTGTCCTACCTCATGTAACTTCAACTCTCTACTTACTAGGCCAAGCAGACAGCGGATCTCATATATGGCTCCCAAGCAGCCGAGGAAGCCCATAAGCATGGCGAAAATGCCAACTCCAATCAGGATGTAGCACGCGGCCTTGACAGCTATGGAGTCATCTGAAGAGAAAAGACAAACACATAGGTTAGATGCTACAAATGAAAATTGAACTGACCTCATCTCAAATTAAAACTGGAATTGCTTACTGTTCAAATATAAACAGGCATTTATGAAGTAATACAGTGTATAATTGTGTCTATGCGTTTGATATGTTGCGCCTCAAAATATAAACTTCTTTTCATCTTTTCATGTGAAACTGGAGTCTTTTCAATCGACACAACAGGTAAAAAAAACGGTCCCAATACTTTTGTAAGGGGGTATACCTGCAGTCGTGAAGATACAAAACAGAATGTTGCTGTTGGCAGACAGCGCTTCAATTGGAAGAGCACAGAGAACAAGCACGTTGAGAACATGCAAGCTCCACTCAGGAAGGCTGGAGTGAGCCAGAATTGAACCCACGGCCTCCGAACTGTGAGGCGGACGTCCTAACCACGCTTCCATTGTGCTGTCCAAAAGGGCCCGTATCATGGAAAATCAACGTTTTGGCGATTTGAGCCATGTTACAATGTTTCTGACCCTTAACACCCCCAACGTTATTTTCCTTCATTGATGCATTTTGAAGATTTTCTTTGATTATGCTGCACTTTTAGCACCAGCCCTCACCAAAGCAGATAAAAACAGCTTCAGAGAAGCACTATAAAGTCAGGAACGCCCTCCATACCGCTCCGGTACCGACCAAGCAAAAGTATGCCCACGCCCACGCCCATCCTGTCCGAGGAGACGTTCGAATTGTTTTACTTTCGTTTTCATTTCGGGGTTAGGGATGAGAGATTTTGCATCATGTCAGCCAAGTATTTCATTTTTTAGTTACCGCATACAAAGCTCGAGTGTGGAAAATGTCAAAGTGGCGAAAATGTGAGTTTGGGAGCACACAGTTGGAAAGTCAATGTTTTCACTACATAATTCACCTGTGAGCGGAACTGGTTTTTATGAGTACTGGTTTGCCATGATTTGATAGGAGGAACAGATGTTACTGTGTGCAGTTTTTGGCATCTTCAGTCACTTCGCCTCTGACTGCCTTTACTGATCGCTACAATCTTAGATTTTTGTTGTTGTTACTGTTTCACCGTGGGGGCGGTACGGTGGGAGAGTGGTTAAAACGTCCGCCTCAGAGTTCAGAGAACCGAGTTCAATTCCAACTCTCTCTGGCCTTCTAGTGTGGAGTTTGCATGTTCTCCCTCTGCCTTTGTGGGCTCTCTCTGGCTTCCTCTCATATACCAAAACATGCATGATAGGTGTATTGGACACTCTAAATTGTCCTGAGGTGTGATTGGGTGTGTGACTGGTTGTTCGTCTTACATAATCTTCTTTTATAATGGTAAAATTAAGAGTGCATAACAACGAATACATACACAGCTTGATACAAATCATGAGCTGCAAAATTGGAATATTGACCTTCAAACTTTGGCTACAAGTACATAAATGTACCTTACAATTAATTAAACCTCTAAATTAACGACAATCATGACATTATAATATAGATAGAACAGCTATATCATTTCATTCTGTAAAAAAATACTCTACCATTTGCCTTTGACTGGAAGTCCCATAAAAATTAACATTTTTGACATGATTCTTTACATTTTGCAGTAAACAAAAAGTAATAAATCAAAATCATGGCATCAATCTGACATAAAATACCACACAACAAAACTGCCACGTTTTTATAATATTTATAATAATATCTAAAAACTACAATGGAATATATTTAATTGACTGAGTGAGTTAAAAAAAAATACAGTATGTCGATGCTTTTGATTGTAGACCGATGTTATTAGCACCAGGTTAATTTCATTGCACAAGCACACACTGCACAAGTGATTCCCCACTTCACTTACATGAAGTGAATCAATCTACTGAACTTTAACCCTCGGCTGTGCGTGCTTTTCCCTAGATATGACCGCATCGATGACGGACGCTGAGAAACGGGTGGGCTCACGCTCGCAGCCTTTCTGCGAGACCTCGCCAGACTGGTGACGAGTGCAATGGTGAGTAAGGCAGTGAACGCGCTGGACTGATGTGATGCATGTTGATGCTGGACAGAGGAGAAAAGGGCCAGTGTCTGAGGGGAGGACACCTGCAGCGATGCCACTGACAAAAGACAAATGTCCTCATCTCCAAGACAACCCCCCCCCCCCCCCCCCCCCTTTTGCATGGTGACGTCTTCTCTGTGTATATGCATCATCGTATTCAATTTGCTCAGTCTTGTGGATGCTGCTCCTACTTATTCTCACACTCCTATAGAGGTGCACTAAAACGGAGAAGTCATTTTAGGAAGTTTACATATTGAGAGTGTTTCGTTTTCAGAAATAAAAAATAATTTGATATGCTGTCTTATGCTTAACTTTTTTATATACATATTTAATATACAAAGAGTCTCTTTGATGTGTTTTCTCAACAAAGCCCCACCAAATGTAGACATTTTATAAGTATTGACTTAATGAAGTTATAAACTTGAAGTTTCAAGCAAGTCTTACGTTAGTGTGACAACAACAATCAAGTCGTCCAGCCATGCACATTTTTAACTAGCTTTGTGCGATGTTTTAAATGGTATTTCATTTTAGCATATGTCGTGGGCCACTGAAAAATGAATGGCAGGCCACAAATGGACCCCGGAATGTGGTTTGGCCACCTTTGTCTTAGATATTTGCAGATATCTTTTAATGCTTAGATGTACTGTATCATTTTTCTGCTTGTGTTTGAAATTTTCGACTGCATTTGAATGCACCACAGCTAGTGCTTTAGACTCGTGCCTTATCATACAATAAAAACGTAACTGACAAGCCATTTCTTAGCATACTTGTGTGTGGTGATGTGTTGGAAGAGCAATCCGCTTCCCCTGTCTATTGTTCCTGTCCAGCTGTTTTGTGTTACCTTGTTAGTTCTAAGTGTATTTAGCTCCCAGTTTGCTTTCACTTGGTTGTCGGGTTTTTGTCATACTGTCTAACTATCCTTCTGCCGTACTGCTATACTGTCTGCCTGTCGGTCCAAGTCTTTTCTCGTCCCCGTTTTGTTCAGGTTTTCTCCAGAGTCCATTGTTCTAGTTTATTCCGTAGTTGGGTTTCTTCCAGGTTTTTATTTGTTACTCACCCTCCCTGTTTTAATTTTTTTCATATTACCTGACTCCCTGCCTCTCTGCATTTGGGTCCGGGAGACTTGTTTGCTACCAACACATTGTTTCTTTTCTTTTAACCTACGATGGTAGTTTGAGAAAAAGAGGTGGATCTGCAGTTATTCTTGGCACAAAATTTTCATGGCAGACCTTCCAAGAAAAAAACTACACATGAGCGAAGGTCGGCCGACTCCCTTGCAAGCTTGTCTGTCCCAGCAAGGAAAAACTTTTGAGAAGCTTTAAGAAACACTGTAAATTATATTGCTGGGGATGCCTGTTATTTGCAACTTTCAGCATCAGTCTCCATGTCCATAGAAAAAGACTTACTAATGGACCTTCGACGCACAGATAAATTGCTCAACAGAGCCATTGAAATCTTTTTGAGAAAATAAATAAGAATGGATTTTATTTTCAAATGACGAGGCACTGTACAGATCTACGTTAGTGAGTGCAAACATTTCATTTGTATTTTGAATAGGTTTTTGTCATGTTCATTAGTTATTAAATCAATGGTAAGAAAATTAAATGTCACAAATGCTAAAAAGAATCATTTTTAGATGCTCTGGACTTTAAATGTTGCTTGATTAGCTTATATGAAAGGCGATGTAAGGTATATGTGTGAATTCTCCAGTCCTGGTGTCATGTTGATGTTATTTTGAGGCAGATTTATTTAGATAGGTACGAAATATGATGTCGCTGAAGGTCCAGGGTTGAAACCCAGGGCCCGCCACTGTACTCTACCATGGTTCTAATGCATCCGTGATTCTACTGGAAAAGCAGTCGAAGATTGGAAAGGAGGGGACTTCAGCATGCAACATTTGTCCATCCAAGTTGAAAAAAATTTGGATCCCCTGCCGTGGGACACGCAGGCATTCACTGAAACCAGTGAAAAGTTACTTGCTCGCTTTTTTCTAAAGACTTGAACACACTTTTGACACTTCTAACGCTATTCTCAGTTTTTAAGCAATAAGAAAAAAAAAAGTATGTGCTGTACTCACTTGTATTTGACAGCTGACTTGTTCAATGGCCACTCAGATTCTATGAAATACTCTTTGAATACACCAAACGCTATTCTCAGTTTTTAAGCAATAAGAAAAAAAAAAGTATGTGCTGTACTCACTTGTATTCGACAGCTGACTTGTTCAATGGCCACTCAGATTCTATGAAATACTCCTTGAATACACCAAACAGTAATGACTAATGTTTGTGGAAATGTATTTGAGGCATAATACTAATGACAACCACATGTCAACTCATGTTGCAGAGGAAAGGGATTCTATTTTTTCCAGGGTAACTCATTGAAACAGCACTTGCTACCTTTATTTCAGTGTGCTCCCTAAATGGATAGCAAGTATTTGGTGACAAAGGTAACAAGGACAGATGCACACAATTCTGTTTCCATGTTAATGTTGTTCTGTAAGGCATCGCTTTTTCATCAGCTGTTGCAGTTAACCATTAATGACATATAAATATAAATAACATTCCAACGAAGCAAACACAACTCACAGACGGCCAGATCTCACAAAGAGAAGGAACGATACACGTGCGCACTGACAGCAACTGCTCCCACAAAATGCACTATCAACAGCGGCCAGAGGCCGTAGATACAAATTCTGTAACTGTGAAAAGACAAACTACATCAGTTCCAAAGCACCCAAATTATTTCACGGTCCACGGACTCCACTTTGCGAACGACTCGTCTAAATGAGTTCTTCTCAAATAAAGTTCTTCTCAAGAAAAGTAAAAGAATTAAACTCTAAACAATACTATTTGTTCAAACTTTATTCATATTGTTTTCTTGTTTGTTGTTTTCCTTTGATAGTGTTAAAAATGATACAATTTCAGAGTACTTTTTTCACATTTCTTTTAAATAGAGGGCGGGGGCCTCATTGTTCAAGGGTCCCGAGTTCAATTTCAGCTTGCCCCTGCCTTCCTGTATGGAGTTGGCATAACATTGAACATCAACTGAATACCCCAGTCTTCAATATAAAATCCGGTGCTCTTTACATACTTTATGTTTGTATATGTGGTTTTCCACATTCCATTAAGAGCACAGTGAGGTAGGGATTTCAAACAAATGTGATGGAGCCAATTTAAGGTGAAACTTGTAGTTATAAAATACCACCATCTTTCATTGTTCTTTTGTCATGAAGAGAATATAACACCACATGAAATCTGGGTCTGATTCTGATCTGATTGAAAAAAAATAAGGCACTTACCACAGCAAAAAGCACACACTGTAGCCAGATGGCACACACAAGCGCAGTAATCTTAACATTCACTCACAAGGGTTTCAGGAAAAATAGCGCACTGAAGCCAATTTGAAAATGGAAAGTAAACCAGAGGAGCAATGCTTATTTTTAGAAAGACGGCATTCAAAGAAGAATGGAAAGATTCTTTGTCCTAGACTTTGTAGATTTTGGTAAGATACAACTTAGATGTTATAAAAGTGAAAATCTGCAAGACGCGTGTTTAATAGTAGACGCTACGAGTCATAACAAAATATTCACGAACCTGTGAAGGGACTTCGCTCTCATTTTTTTAAGGGTTATTTTGTAAGGGAAAAAAGGCCTGTGACCGAATGTAAAAAAAAAGCTGAAACCTCCATTTTTTTTCTCTGTGTCTTACAGATATTCAAAGATAGTTAAACATTCCAAGAGCCTGCAGCCAGACCTTGGCCTGTTTTCATCCTGTTAATCCTGGCTCCATTTGTATTGGCTTACATTCTACCATTTCATACAATTCAGTAGATAAGTGAAGACCATACAATGGAAAAGTAAATCCTTTTTAGTTTGGTTACTTATTAGAGATATTTTAAAGGTTGTGCCTCCTGAATCCCACGTTGATTTGATCCATCCATTAATGTTTCATTATAAAGATAACTAATGAAAATACTGACCTTGGAATTTAACCATTGTGTGATTTTTGTGTTCAATAGTATATAACCCAACATAATGATATATTATGGGGAAGTGTTGATTCTAGAAAAGCGCTGTAAGAAATGAGCGTTAATAAGAATACAACTGTCAGGATAATTACTAAGTCAACTCATCAGTTGATGGAAAAAGAAATGGAAACTGTTTTTTTCTGACTCGATCAATTGATCATGTAAATGGGTGTGTTCGTTTACATGAGTCATCAACCTTCATTTGTGCTGCTTTGTTGCCTTTTTGTCAGTCAGCCTGATTGCCGCTAAGCGAGTTGGTACTCACACACACACGCATAAACAATGCAGGAGGAACACCTCTTGGAACCTGTTTAAACTGTGCTTTAAATTTGTCCAATTGGTTTATACAGGCACGTGCAACTCTTTGTCTCGTTTATAAATGAGCTTAAGTAGTGTAAATGAATCGGGTGGAGACATCTTTAGTTTTTCCTCTCAGGTTTTGTAATATTCCTGTGTGTGAACAAGGATGGACTCGAACGTTGGTTCGGTCTACCCGCTTCTTTTATTGAAAGTAATGCCAAAACAACCTCAAATATGGCTAATTACTCATTTTAAATGAAAAAGGGCTCAAAGAGGCATTCAGTTTTCCTGAAATGAAATATAATATTTTGAATTCCAGACTTACTGAGCACAACTATGAAACTCTGATTGTCCAGGAGGAGCCACAATCCGAAGCCCATGATGACAGCCCCAAGAAGCTGAGAAGAGAATTACCCATTAGTCAGACATTAATGTGGTTTGAAAACAAGCTGTAACTGTGGACACAACCCATTAATAAATTGTTACGGTCAATTGGAATATCAATAAATAGTAGTTGCTATTGTGGACATTGTTCAAATGAAGGAAATGAGAGAAATAATAGGAAAACGCATTACTGAATTTAGAAAGCACTTAGACTTTTTTCCAGTTAACTGGTAATCATAAATGTTTTCTTATTCGAGTTGTTGTAAGACAGTCACAGGACATAATACTGTACATCAAAAAGAAACATTCACATCCAGCAGAATATTTTTGCAAAATTTGTAGTCAGGACATTGTATTTCCAGCATGTCCTGGGTTGTCCCCAGGGCCTTCTATTGGAACATTTCACCGTGGAGGTGTCCGGGAGGGATTCTAACCGGATACCCAAGTCACCTCAGGTGGCTCCACTCGACGTGGAGGAGCAACGCCTGTACTCAGAGTCCCTCCCGGGTGGCCGAGCTTCTCACCCTACCTCCAAGGGGGAAGCCCGGAAACTCATTTTGAGTGTTTGTGTCCAAGATCTGGTTCTTTCGGTTATGACTCACAGCTCGTGACCATAGTGACGTTGGTGACATTAAGACTTTTTTAAAAGAAAGAGAGCTATATGGACCATTTATTTTTTTTAACACGGAGGGGAGAATTACCATAACTCCCCAAACTTTTTTCCCCCAAAAATGAAGGCGAAAAGTATGGGCGCATCCTCTAAACAGTAACTTAATAACCATATTGTCACGTTCTGTCTGGGGTTTTCGGGTTTTTGGATTTAGTTTAAGTAGTTCCTGGTTCATTTCGTCATTCATTCGTGTTTTTCCCTGCATCTGCCTTTCTTAGTCTCGTTAGTTTTATCTCGTCCACCTGTTGTCCATGTGCCCCTGCTCCTCTCGTGTTAGCCTATCCGGTTCCCCTGCCTCCTGTCCCCATCCAGCTGTAGTGTGTTGTCAGTAATTAGTCTCCTTGTATTTAAACCACCGTCCCTCTGTTGCTCTTGTCGGATTATTGTACCTCGTCACTTCGTGTTCCCTGTGCCTCTCGTCCTCCAGTCTTCCCCCGTAGTCCCATTTAGTCTCGTGAGTTATATTCCGTTCCTCATTTATTTTGCTACTTTGTCAAGTTTTTGTCTTCTGCTTTTCCTGCCCTGTTTTATTATTAAAAGAGCACTTTTGTTTGACCAAACCCTCTCCGTCCTCCTGCGTTTTTGAGCCCCTTTCCCTCCACCGCCTCACGTCGCCATGCCTAGACGTGACACATATACAGTCATTATACATATACTGTATATTTTTTTATTCGACACCATTGGAGGAGGATTGATTTGTCAGTCACATAAGCCGAGTTGTGACACACAGATGTGTATTGTTGCCAAAGTGTTGGTGTGTCTTATACACGCTAACATTAGAAAATGTCAGAATTTGTTGTTGTGTCTTATATTTGGGGAATTACGGTATCTATAGTAGGTTTAAATAGTCCTGGTCGAGATGGTTCATTTGTTTTAGGCGACAAAGATGTGGCATTATCATTACCACAAGTTTTCATGAAATTAGTTGGAGAAGCATTGTCTAATTTCCACAATGGATTTCTAACTATGTGTCTAACTCTTCTGAAATGAGCCACTACGCATGGGAGCTTATTTATTTTGGTAAGCATTGTCCCATTATTATTTTATTTCATGAATGTCGCTCCAAATCGTCACGTCACAGACTTCTTCGGTATACATTACAAATACGTGGCCTATTTTTGTTAACATTAAGTCACATCACATTTGACATTTTTGATAATTGTCAAATGGAATATCTCAGTCCAGTTAAGTTTGAAGAGTAATACTTACAAAGAAAATGAGGTTGAAAAGAAACAGGAAGTACTTGATGGCCGTCACACAGCCTTTCCCCATGATGCTCTATCTGTAAAGGTTATAAAGACATTTGTGTAAATCGACAAGAAATGTGGTCCACATTGTTTTTGTGATACAGTGTGCACAACAGTGTGGAAAGCGTCCACACTGATCACACATGCTTGCATACCCCTCCCCCACCATGCGCGCACACACACACGCACACATGCACTCCATCATGTATTGTGAGCTCTTAGGTGTTCAAAGAAATGTAAAGGTGGAAAAAAAGGTATAGGCTAGGCATGATTCAATATTATGAATGTAAATTAGCTGTGAATTACATTTTGAGCAGATTTACTTGACAGATAAGCCTTGCTTGGTTTACGCTTGCTTTGTGTTTTAACTAGTGGAACATGTCTGTGCCCTTCTGCTAGATAGACGTATGCACAAAAGCAACACAGGACATTGATTCTAGTGTAAAGTACCCTCGTCATCAGTGATTTGATTTAATTCGCTTAAAGCTGAAACAACCAGCGAACAAATCGGGTTTGCAATACTGGACTGCATAGGCATTTTAAAAGCAAAATATTATGGCTGATACACATTGAGCGGACATCATGGACAATCAAGTCCTTGGATTGATACAAAATCTTTCAATTGCAATATGTTTGCTTTTTAACATACTACTGTGCAGAATGTCCAAACATTTAGCAACAATAAGCTAAATTAGAGTGGAAGCCTTCAACAAAAAATATAATTCCCCACCAACTGTCATTTTAATCCCACTCTAATGGGACTCCAACAAGCCTGCCTGACTGATCAAGACTGGGTGATTCAAATCTGTAGGATTAAACTTGCAAAACCAGTTTAAACTCAATCTGTGAGCACGAAAGGAGGCGTGTCCACAGTGCATACAACCAAAGTATTGTGCACTCATGGTGGTTGTAGAACAAAATGAATATCCTTGAGAAATAAATAGAAATCAATTGCCACATCAATACTGTGTATAAAAGTAGATTGGTTTGCAGGATCTCACAAGCTCCTCCCCCAATCACAACAACAAATGAAATGAGAAGGGGCACTATCTATAAAAGCGAGTTTTCACGCACATTTAGTGGTTGGTTACGAACAGTTAAGATTAGATGAAAACTGTCCAAACAACAAATAATTATAAAAATTCACAGGCAAGAACTATAAAACCAATCATGGTAATGAATAAGAGTTATTAGTTAATAATTAGTTAATAAGTTTTATTAGTACTGTGTAAACTATAAGAGCAATATAGAATAAAGGCATGGAATTTAGTTGGGTGCTTCATAATGATCTTTGAATGGTTTTAACTATTGGGATATGTGAAAGCATCTACACTTAACGGTATACCCAACAGCAAGTTTGTAATGAGGGCTCCTGCTATTGCCCAATTTTTAAAAAAAAATCTTTTAAAAAATGTATGCAAAAAAATGCTAGTAGGGTAAATACTTAATTACAAAGGGATTACAAGGAGGACAACATTGAATTAGGGCAGTTCTTGTGGGGCCCGCCCCTCAATAGCTGGGGGGGTGGAGTAGCGAAGCGGGCTTTGCTTTTGCGCTGTGTTGCGTAATTACAAATCTACAAATCCAGGTGGTGCAGTGGTGCTCTCACTGTCAAATTTTACATGACAACAGCAAGGCTTTTTTTGTGGACCAATTTTGCTAAGCAGTGACTATATTTGAATAGCATTTTAGGCATTTTGGGGGAGTAATGTTTTGCCAGTGAATCCCAGGAACAAGGGTTTAATTTACCCATAAAAATATGACAATATAACATGAAGGTTGAATGCCAGGTTGCGAATCTGCTTAGTTGAAGCCTTGCAACAATATTTAGGTCTTCAAAAATCAAGAGGAAAGTATTGATTAGCTCTCTGGCAGCAAAACATGAACACCCTTGGTCCGTTTTCCAAAACATGCTGTCACCATCACATAACCCTGGAATTATACAGTAATGGCCTTACATCAATAAATCTATAAAAATCTGGGTGAACTATGAAGGCTCATATTGAGTTATCCTGCGGCAGTGAATGTGAGGGTCATGCACATGACCCATATTCTCAACAGCAGAAATAGGTTACTGTTACGGTGCGCTACTATTCTACTTTATTGCCTGCTGGTTGTTTAAAGCGAAATGTCATTTTCGTTATCAGCGCTGGTCCCTGACAAAGTGAGGCTGAGCCTACACCGACTCAACATGCACGTTCAACAACTCTAAACACCTGTGATGACTAATGTGTGAGAGCTCTGACTCACTAGCATGTTTTTGAAGACACACCTGTGGCATTTCATCGCTTACAGCACAGGGCCAGACACAGACTTCGAGGGGTCCCCATTACTGTGTCGAGCCCCCTGAAGTTTATCGATGCTGGCCTGACCGGGTCACCGTTAAAAAAATTATGAATAAATTAGATAAAATCACCACATTGTTGTCTTTTTTTTTTTTAATATCTAGAATTAAGTACAGTAATCCCTCATTTTTCACGGTCAATGGGGACTGAAACCCCTCCGCGATAAGTGAAAAATTTCGAAGTAGCGTCACCCCCTCCACGGAATTTTCATGCGTGTGTATGCGGGTAACTGAATTTTTTAAATGTGAAAAGTAATAATGAAAACATCGTACTACTCTCATCTGAAACCTAGAAGATCATTATTGTATAATAATTAATTTTGTTGAGTATTGTTTTAAACCAGGGTGCTGATGGACTGACCACCAACCAAAAAAGCTTAAGCTTAGACCCTGTGTTAAATACCAAGACTTGTGAAACTAACATCCATCCATTATCTGTAGCCATTTATCCGCACAAGAATTGCTGGTGCCTATCCGGGGGACACCCTGAACAAATTGCATCCTATCACAACATTACTGTTTTACATGAACTGCTTTAATGATTATGTAACACTAATACACAAGTTAGTTGCACAAGTTGGAGGAAACTTGTTTGGACTTTAGATTGTTGTGGTTTTGTTGTGTTTTATTATACACCAAGGAAACAGTGACTCACACCCGAAGTGATAAAAATACAGAAGGTAATCACATGTAGCATTTGAATTAGCAATACAGTATTCCAATAAACTTGCAGCACATTATGTTTCAACCAGGTGGAGATCTAATGCGTGAAAATCTGGATGAGTAATCTATTCCAGTTTCTTTTACGTGAGAAAAGGGGTACAGCCTGGACTGACAAGTGTCAAATACAGTGATGGTGCAGAGAAAATACAGAAATCAAATGTCTCTGCTTATGAGGCATCATAACAAAGGCACTTATGAGTTTATTTTATTATTATTATTATTTTTTTTTTTTTACTTTCAACTGCTCAAAATATTATATATCTAGATTTAAAAAAAAAAAACGCATAGCCCCTTTATGGACGAAAAAAAGCATGATTATGCTATTAGCAAAACAACAATATTGTACTCATTTATATAAAAACTAAATGTGTACATAATTTCATATGACATAGAGCATTGAATTTGTCAATAAGTCAGCGGAACAGAATTTGTTTACGCATGCCCAGTTTTTGACAAGGACAGTTTTCACTCAACATGACGCATCGCCATGTTTGGACAAAAAATGACTCTGCGTTTGAGGCATCATCACAAAGGTACTTTTGAGGTATCATCAAAAAAGCACATATGATTTTGTTTTTTACTTTCAACTGCTCAAAATATTCAGTAACATCAGACCTATCTATACATATCTAGATTTAAAAAAAAGGCTAAGCAAACGCTTAACGCTTTTGGACAATTATAGCAGAATTATGCTAATACCAAATATATATATATATATATATATATATATATATATATATATATATATATATATATATATATATATATATATATATGTTTAAAAAAATACATTTGAAAATTAAAAAAAAAAAGTTTTTATAAGCACTACAGATGAGTGTATGAGCTGGAAACATTCACATTCAATAACATTGATTTTCAGTCATCCATCCATCCATTTTCTAGAGCCGCTTATCCTCACAAGGGTCACAGGCTTGCTGGTGCGTATCCCAGTTGGCTTCGGGCAGTAGGCGGGGAACACCCTGAACTGGTTGCCAGCCAATTGTAGGGCACACAGAGACAAACAAGCATTCACGCACCCTATCACACTTAGGGAAAATTTAGTATGTCCAATACATCTGCCATGCATGTTTTTGGAATGTGGGAGGAAGCTGGAGTGCCTGAAGAGAAACCACAGAGGCTCGGGGAGAACATGCAAAATTCACACAGGACGGCTGGAGCCAGGTGGATTTCAACTCAGGTCCTTTTAACTGTAAGACGGACGTGCTATTCACTGTGCCACCTAGCCACAAAGTTTTTATTGATCACTTGAAAACACCCTCATCAATAGGATTCATATTCAAACAATGGATGAAGAGTTGATGCTTACGCTTCAGTCACGAGGCACTTTTTGAGGCACATTGAGGCCCAATTTCGAGACTTGCGGGCCCAAGTAAAAAACATTTCGGCTCGAATCAAGACTCGCAGGCTACCCTCTTTTGCACATGAATAACTAACACGGATGCAAGACAAACACAGAGGCGGATGCACACACTGGCGGCAACGCTCAAAACACATATATTTCAAATAATAACACGAACTGGCAAAAAAAACATAAAAATAAAAATACCTTCAAGCATCAACGCAAAAACACACGTACATACTCCTCTTGCAATCCATATTGTGTTAATTGAATAATATACTCCCGCTGTGCAGCGAGTATTTGTAAAGAAATTTCACTAACTACGCTGTGGCGTCACCAACTGGGTTAGTTGTGTTAAACGTTTCAACGCATCAAGTTCTTTATTGAATGACGGTCGAGGGCCCATTGAAGGGATTCGTACAGTAATTCATACATAATCATGAGAAATGCATGATAAAACAACAGGTCTACATTTATAATGGGCGTCAATGGAACAAAAAATGGATTTAAATCACGTTCCACGGTATCATTTTCTGAGCGCCAATCTGAAACAGTTAGAGACTAGATCTTGGTTCCCTTTTGAATTTTGGCCTCTCGACATTCCAACTGAAATTTCAGCTGTGTAGTGTTTATTTTTTCAATGCTTTATTTATCTTTGATGAAACACAAAAAAGTTAAGTCCAAACACTGTATTTGCGACTTATTTCAGATAAGAACATGGCAGCATGCAAAGACAATGATAAACAACCAGTCATGTTTTCTCCCCACCTGACAATCCCACTTACACACACATGAAAGTGCACATGCACACTCACACGCACACTAAATAGTAGAACGCAGTATCCCTCCCACACAAACTGGTCAACACAAAGGCAGCTTTCACGCACTATTCTCTCTCAAGTAACAAAAGGGAGAATTTGAGACATGGTGGGCTGCATCAGTCTTACATGTCCTCCTCTGAAGAAAACAACAGATGGGTGAAAGATGCAACTTTCCACAGTGATACCTGACACCGCCTGATGCCTCATTTCTTCTACACTTTACACACCTTGTGATTCCGTCCATTTTCTACAGCCCTTTATCCTCACTAAGTTTGCTGGCTCGCTGGTGTCGTCGCCCTGGACTGATTCTTTTTTTTTAAATTAACCATGTGATACAGCATATGTTCAAGATTTGAACCAAACATTTGCAAACATTTTAAGCCACATTGTGTACAAACATCAAGACAACAGCTTGGCAATAATTGATAAGTTGCCAGTGTGATCCCTAATCATCAACTACCATATTTCTTCTTGCAAGTACAAGTCGAGTTTTTTTCCCTTTTTCAACCCCCATATTTGGGGAGGGTCGACTTAATAACTCAAAACCAGACCGATTTTTTCCACATATCTGTGTGAGAATAAACATGAATTTGAATGTGAAAGAAGTAATATCATGTTATTTACAAGGTTTAAAATTATTCCATATACCCTTAATTCCATATAGTATGCATCCATTTGAGCGTGTTTGCACTTTCAAATGCACTTTCATCAAGAGCCGCTTTATAGCCACTTTGTTGAAAACAAGAGGCTGCGTGGATCATTTTTCTGGCAGACTTTGACCCATTATGAAAAGGAAACGACAGCTTGATTTGTGCGAGAGCCGTGGCATGGCACGCGTGGATGTCAGCAGGTGGGGTGGGGGGGAACACAGAAAAGAGCAACCGAGCCACGCTCTGATCTTGCCACAGTCGTCACTTGGGAAAAGAAAGCTTCAGCAAAGCATTTCTGGAGACACCCGTTTCAAACAAATTGGATGGGTCCGAAGATGACTACCCATGGAAAAGTAATGAGGATGTTTAGGTAAATGGAGGATGTCCAGGAATTAAAGGGAGGAGCTATTTGGCGTGACAGATGATGACTTTTAGGGTTTTTCGACAAATTCATATTCAGCTGTGTCAAAAAAATGTAAGCATTGAAATTTCAAATTGTTTTATTGTTGCAACATTAGGTTAAGCATATGCGTCTACTCGTGCACATACATTGCCTCGCGCTTGTCTCGTTTCCTCCTCCCATAAACGCAAGAGTATGCTATTCATATACGATGAAGAAATTTATCCAAAGGTAGCGTAATTTCTTCATTTTAATAACACACACCATGTGTTTTATTTGGACTGCCATGATATCTGTAACCACTAAAGTCAGGGGTAGACATCCTCGAGTTTTTGTCAAATTCACCCAAATTAAAGTAAAAAAAAAGGGGGGGGGTCAATTTATGCACAAAGTCGACTTGCACATGGAGAAATAGGGTAAATTTTCCTACATGCATCTTTTCCTGTTTAAAACTTACAAGCCCAATATTTTACAATAAAATGGTATTCCATAAATCACTAAAATCAGCTGAAGGCTGAAGAAAGAAAATAATAATCGACAATCGACTGGGCTCAGTGGCAGCATTTATTCTTGTTCAATTTTGTTAAATAAAGGCATTATATTCTCTTCTCTTTAATTAAGAAACTGCTTTTGATACCATTTACTGAATATCTAATTCGACTTGTGGTTTTCATATCTTATTTACATACGTGAACGGCAATGTGAAGGTTTTTGAAATCCGACAACAGGAAAATCCCCAGAATGATTGTTGGCGCTTTGTGAACTTGACCTTTAAAGTCCCAAGCATACTCTACTGGGGCTTCAACTACTCACTTTAGTGACACCATATGGAAAGCGGCTTAGGAAGACTATTTCACAGAGGAGAGCATAAGATCTGAAATGGAAACAGCCAAAAGAAAACAATGCTTATGCTGTATATGTGAATTACTGCTTTTATGTTTGGATTTTAAGTGGAACAGGCGTAACAAGGGTGACATATTTGAAATTGAGACCAGGGCTACTTACTAGTTACTACAAACTTATTAAATGATATGTTTTCATTGCAATCGTTCTATTCATGAGAAGACTGATCATGAAAATGAATTCCTACAATGATGAGGTAGCAGACTAATATGAATAGCGAAGCACTTACTTTTTCCATGTATGTCAATTATATATTTTGATATTTGCTATTCACGGGCTGGCTCCCTATCCCTCACAAATAGCAGTGGGCCAATGACATCAAATAATAAGGTTGCTAGAGTTGCCTCCTATTCAAACAATAATTGTTCATTTTGATGTGTTAAACAATCAAGACATTCGTTGTTCCTATTTGGTTTCATAAGCCCATCCATTCTCCATTTTACTATTAAAAAAATGATAGCTGGCAGCAGGAAATTTGAAAAATTCTCTGCAGACATTAGTCCTGTTTGTTGGGTAGCAGAACTGTGAGGAGCAGCCTGAACTTTATTCAATCTACAAACAGCTTCGGGGCAATTCCACCAAACAGGGGAAACAGGTTATGTACTTGTGCAATGCCACAGTCAAGGCTCGTCTTCTTATCGGTTTAATATTTGAGTAGTTTTTAGCCTATTTTGACTATCTTTTAAAGAAGGAATCAGATGAAACTCGTCGTCCTTCGGAGCTGAGGTTGCATCCAAAACGTAACCAGAAACGGCTGTGAACTCTCGCAAAGCATAAGCCATACAACAAGTCTGTTTTCAGGAAATGGAAAGGTAATTAAGGTCACATTGGGGAGAAGGAAACCCTGATTTATAGTCTCAGATGTGGGGGGAGAATGATGCTGTGGTGGCAAGGGTGCCACGGGAGGCCAGGGAGTTTGTAGGGGAAATTTGGGGGCTTAACTGTCATGCCATCATTCCCGGTGTTGACCCAGATTTCGAACTGTACCCTTCTGGTCCTCATAACCAATCAACACTTAGCTCGTAAAACGGGCACAGATCAGTCAATAGGACTAAAAGCTCTGCTGGTGTGACAGCAATATTGACTGGTATTCCTATGTGTATAATGTGTTTTGGTCAGTGTATTCACTCACTCACTCACACCCTGGATATCTTTGAGGAAGTGTGTCTTTCAAATACATTTTTAAAAAAATTGTGACAAATGTTATCATTTACAATGTTACAATGTCCTTATTGCGGTTTGCCGAGAAAAAAAGAACATATTTTACAAGATGCCTGTACAAATTAATCGCAGCACTCAAGATAAATCATTTGGACCTTTTAGGTATTGCGAGCAAAAAGTTTTTTTTGTTTTGTTTTGGGTTTTTTTTTAAGTGGAGAACCAAGAGTTCTCGAGGGAGGACTTTGATAAAAGATAGACAGCGCGGAATCAGTCGAAGACACAAGGCTCTGTCTATTTAACTAAATCATTGTGTGTGAGAGTGTGTTTTTTAAGAAGACGCCATGGAGCCAAACAGGCAGATGGTTTTAAGAAATTTCAAGATGAACAATCATACTGCACCCATCGTGCTTGTGCTTATTATTCACGCGTTTAAAACACACACACACACTGTTTCAATGTTCAAGACCCACTCAAAGTCGGAGAAAAGGCTTGATAACTTACTGATTTGGAAGAAGTGCAGGGGGAAAAAAAGTTGTAGCAGTGGAGTGTGCGTAGTTGCGAGCTGTGTGCGGGTCCTTGTCTGCTCCGAGCTGGTTACTGGCCGGATAGTATGAGCTCCTCCAGCACCACCACCAAGATAGAAGCTGACAACAATTTAGCCGCAGACACTCAGGCTCAATCTAGACAAACACAAGGGGACACTCCTCCGGTCCCCCCATGCGGCAGATATGGGAATTAACAAACCCAACACCCTCCTTTAACCCCTAAATTCCTGCAACGGCCTCAAAGAACACGCGCCGGACGAGAAAAAAAACGGACATCTTTTAACACAACGACACAACAACGTACACCGTAGCGACATTTTATGAACATTAAGTGTTAAACGTGAAACACAGATTTCTTTGCTTTATATATCAGAAAGTACAGATGTACTTCAAATCAGTCTGAGTTGTTTTTTTCTATAGAGCCGTTTAACGACACAGTGCAGTGTTCCCTCGTTTTTTTGCGGTTAATGGGGA